>NW_026727183.1:0-34679 GCF_029784015.1 Lycium ferocissimum | reverse complement strand
GATTATAGATTTTATTTGAGTTTAGGAAGATCAAAAGCATGTTTGGTAAGGTTTTCATTATGTTTTCATTGTACGACTTAAGGGCCCAGCCCAGTATGATTATAAGTGTCACGAGAGCCAGTGGGTTCGCTCGGCCCTAGGTAAGGGTTGGGTGCCCATCACACCCTATCGGATTAAGGGTGTGACAGGGTGCCTAGCTTGGGCACTAGTCACGGCCTACGGGGTTGGGTCATGACAGTTCAATCTTCTTTTGTATGTGTTATGGATGGTTTGAATGTATTGTAGTGTGTAGAAATGAATGAAATTCATGAAATTGAGATGTGGGTGTTGTGGCCGAATGGTGGGCTGTTTTGTAGGACATAATGAACAAAATTTATTTAGTATTTTTGGTTGTTGTTGCATGGATTCCATAATGAAAATGATGGTTTAATGATTCAAATTGAAGTTGTAATCGTTTGTAGGTTGTTGGAGAAGATAATGTGATTTTATTATAGTTTCTTGTATTATTGAGGTTAATGTTGTTAATGTGTAGATTGTTGGCGTCGTTCATGAATTTGGAAGAAAGAAATGTGTTATTGTTGTTCTTATTGAGTTTGGAAGATTTTGGGTTATGTCGTGTGTTGGTTGGCTTATTTGAATATTGTGCGGATTGTTTGAAGTATCTTGAATCCCGTTTGAATGGTGGCGGATTAGTATTTGAATGTGTGAGTGTCACGACCCAACCCGTGAGTAGTGACTAGTGCCGAAATTTAGGCACCCGTACGCGCTCGATAACCCGAAATCAGCATACAAACTATCTATACGAGCATAGAGATCATACGTGGTTCCAAACATCACGTACAAACATATAAGCGCACGAAACGATGGCCGTGCACAATCATAATATATATATACGTAGCAAAGCATACATACACGCGGCGACGGGAGGCCCCGGCCCACCGGCGGATGGGCCGCCCAAGCACAACTTACTCAACGCATCCAGAACAGGCCCCGTACATAACCCACGTCTATGTCTGGACCTCTAATACGGAACAACGAGAATCGAGATGACGGGACAGGGCCCCGCCGTACCCTGAATAAACATAATCATATACATCGGGAGAGTATATACCCAAAATATCAGCTCCAGAACAAAGGGGAGCACTCTGAACAGCAGAATGGGAAGCCTACGCCGGTGGATCACCAAAACGCGTATCGAATACAGCCACTGCCGGCATGAAACGCGACCCGAAGAAAGGGGTCGGTGCGGAATATGTACCGAGTGTGCAAAGCGAAGTACGGAAAATGAAGTCATAACCGAAGTAAAGTGCAGAACACGAGCATAATAGCCGAATATAAAGGTACTTGTCGACCTCCAAATTATACATAAGCGGTACGGAAGACAAATAGGATAATCGGGATGTCAAAATGCTTCGCTTTCTTTTGAAAAAAATATTTACGCCTCGTATATACGGGAAATCAAACATACCATACGGCGGCATTATCTGATTGCGAACGTACGGCCCGATCCATATATAACATAATAATCATAACGTCTTAGTCATATTATCATACATCATACCCCATATCATATTGTATCATCACATCATCACATATCACGTACCACGTATACACACATACCGCGGCCAGGGAACCCGGCGGTAATATCACATATCACAGCATCTGCGCGGCCGGGGAACCCGGCGGTAATATCACATATACACATATACACGTATACGCGGCCGGGAACCCGGCGGTAATAACTTATATGCACATACGCGGGTCGGGTACCCGGCGGTCAACATCACGTAGTGCGCGCGATATCATGTGCTTGACCCGGGACTCGGCGAAAGAAGTAATAACGGGAGATGCCTGGCTGATTCATAAGTAACCAAATACGGTTTAAAACATTTTCAAAGATTTAATAAGTTAATCAAAACGAACCATCGTTTATAAGCCACAACCGATAGTCAAATCGGACTTTCTTAGAATACCACTCGGGAACATATCAATAGAACTTCGGAAATTATAGTCACGTATCGGAATCATAAGTATACGAATCAACATTTTAGGCTCAACAAACAAATATATAATCATACTCAGGGGTCGAAAAGGTAATCATATTAAGTTCTTTTCAAAAAGTCGTTAGTACTACACAAAGAAAAGTCGCGGGACCCACGGACGAGCGTCACCCCAATCCGGGCCCGCTACGAAAATCGTCATAGTCGTCCTATGTTATCGAATCGTTGTTACAAATTCAAAAGATAAGTAAAGGCGATCGTACTTGAAATCGGAATAATAGTCATATCATATCCTTTCAAAAATCGTCGAAAGTACATAAGGAGAGTCGCGGGACCCACGAACGGGTGTCGGCAGAGCCGGGCCACGCCTATGGAAAATATAATCATCATACATCAAGGAATCATTTTTGAGCTATCGAGGCAATCCCAGAGGCCTTTAAATGTGAAAGATACGAGCGTTCGTAGTTACGGAACTTTTAAAAGCCAAACTCTTTGTGCAAAAGTTGAAAATCAAATATTTCAAAGGCATAAAGGCCAATATTTCATCATACCAACAAACGAATTTCCAAGGAACGAATAGGAGTCATAAACATGCTCGGATTGCGGGAATAGAATTTCCTCGAGGCTCGTGTCATTGTCTATTTGTAACTAGGCTTGCCAAAGAAGAAGGAATGGAGCTTTACATACCTCGAACGCACCCAACGCTAGCTCAAACTCAAAATAAATCAACCTACGTCTCGGGCTGCCCAAGGTCTACAAACAAGTCATAATATGCCAAACATTAGCTATGGACGTTTAGGCGTTTAATTCCAAACTAACACTAAATTCTACATAAATTTGGGCGGCATTTCCCACTAATAAATAGGCCAACCCGAGAATTCTTCGGCGAATCAACAACAACAACAACAACAACCTTGACCTAGCAACATCATAAGTAATCCGAAAGGCAATACAACAATAATAACTCTCTTTTCCATCATTCAACAACATTCATCAATCCAATTCAGCGACACCTTCAAGCCAACATCGTAACTTATACATTCAAATACTAACCGAACCATACCAGCAATATTTGGGACATTCCAATCCAATTCCTTTAACATTTCCAGCAATCAAAATTGCTCAATCTACCAACAAGCCCCAAAAGGAAGCCTCACTTTAACACATTATCATTTTCAAATCATGATTTGCATCCACTGATCACATTCTAACAATGCTATTCTCATCAATATACAAATTACATTAAATGTACAATAACACTCCAAATCGTCCATACAATTACAACATCAATCTTGAGTCATTAAAACTCATTTCAACATAGAATTCCCTTCGACAACCACTAAAACACTAAGCGACATTAATCGTTCTTTGTCATATAACATGACCCATTTTACCAACTTATCAACATGCACATATTGATAATTCACTCATTTCTTCACACTACAATAATTAACATACTACATAGAACTTAATTCATCACTTAAACACAACACAACACACACTCCAATGACACTTCCACGCTACTTAGGGACCTCAAAATAGTGGGTTTGCATCAACAAAATATTTTTGGAGTGGCTAGAATTGAACTTGGTTTTTCACCCTTCTTGGCCGAGAGCCTCTATCTTGTGCTCTTCAACTTCTTATTTTTTTCTAAGTGTTGGGAATGAATAATGAAGACTAGTTGATCATCTTTTGCTATTATATGAAGTGCCCAAGTGACCTTGGCCCACACCATGTGTTGGAGCAATAAAAATTGAACACAATTTGTGTGGGCCATTTCCATATACCACACGGCCAAGGGACAAATATTTGCAAGTTCCAATTATATCACTTTTGGTCCCAAATTTTCCAAATTGTTCCATGCCAATAAATTCATGAACAAATTAGGTTTTAAAACGAAACCGAAGGTCAAAAGTCCCGACTTCATATCCCGAAATGGTCTTGTCTCTAACTTATCACAGTTAATCTGAATTGTCCCAACGTACGAAATGCGGGATATAACAGTGAGCATTGGTATTGGTTTGATTGTATATGGTTAATTTGAACGTAAATGGACTGTTGTCGAATTATGTAGAAAAGAGTTATTGATGTTAGAATGCATTTTGAATTGATTGTTGATGTTGTTAGTATGGTGGTTGGTATTGTTGTTGAAGATTTGGCCGACTTGAATTCTCGGGGTTGTTGAATTTACAGGGGAAATGCTGCCCAAATTTCTGTAGATAAAGTGAAAGCTTGAAATTGGATTCCTAAGTACCTATGGCTAACATTGATATCTAATGATGTTATTGTAGATTTTGAGAAGCCGAGACTTAAGTTTGGAGTAGCTTAGGAAGCGGACGAGGTATGTAAAGCCTAACCTTTCTTTCTTTTGGCATGTCTTAGTTGTAAGTAGGCTATGCTAAGAGCCTCGGGGTAACTCTATTCTTGCGATCCGAGCATGTCTACGATTCTTATTCACTTCTTAATGTTGCCATTTGTAATGTACTAGAATAATGGTCCTTATGTCTTTGGTATGATTGAATTTCAAAGTTTGCATAAAAAGTTTTGTCCCTAAAGGGTTCTATGTCAAAAAAGGACCGTAACTTTCGTAGACAGAATCGGATCGCCTCGATATGCTCGTAGAAGGCTCTGTAGCGTATAATGACTATACCTTCCATAGGCGGGCTCGGATTGGGTTGATGCTCGTCCGTGGGTCCTGCGACTTTCCTTTGTGTAGTGCTAACGACTTTTGAAAGCACTCAGCATGACTATCGTCTTAACCCTCGAGCGTCGACTACTTACTCACTTATCGAGTCTGTAATGACGATTATGTTCTTGATTTCCATAAGTTACTTCATATGGTTTTGATACGTACCTATGGTTTCTAAAGTTCTATTTGATATATTCCCGAGTGACATTCGGGGAAACTTGATTTGACTATTTTCTTGGTTTTAAATGATAGTTCGTTTTGACTACTTTATGGAGTTTTTAAAAATGTTTTAAACTGCATATAGTTCCTCACGACTCTGCTCGTGCATATGGTTATTACATCCTTCGCCGAGTCCCGGGCCGGTTATGTTATCGTATGCACTATGTTATATTCCGGAGGTACGATGTGTCCGGGCTCGTCGAGCCTCGCCGCAGGGCCGGGTACCGTGTATATTTGGTGTTATGATGTGTTATGGCGTTATGATGTGTTATGATATGTGACGGGGATACGGAGATATGAAATCTTCTGGTGTTATGCTGTGTTATGGCGCCGATGACGGGAGGGCGACCATATTCTAAGAGCCCATTATGATTTTGTGTTTTAATAAGTAAGCATTTTGGTATTCTCGGGATATTGCATTTACTTTCGTACTTCTTGTTCGATTATGATCCTCGTCTATCGTATTTCATGCTTTGCATACTCGCACATATTTCGTACCGACCCCCTTTCTTGAGTTTTGCGTTTCATGCCCGCAGTACAAATACTCGCCGTGATGATCCGATGCCTTAGGATTTCCATTCGCCTATTTTGGAGCGCTCCCTTGTTCGGGGAGTCTATGTTTTGGTACGGACTTTTTCGACGCATATGTATATATCTATTCATGGGTAAGGCGGGGCCCTGTCCCGTCATATGATTCTGTTGTTACTCTTAGAGGTCTGTAGACTCATATGTGTGGGTTGTGGGTAATCACTGTTCGGTTGTGTCTGTGTGATTTGTGATTTGGACGTCCCCCTGTATTCTGACAGCCTTGCTGGCTTATGTGCGATATCATCTGTATATATATATTTGTGACAGCTTTCGGGGCGACGTTTCTCATTTCGGTATGTACAGATCTGGTTATGCCAGCTATGGTCTGATGTTTGACTTTTGTATATGTATAATCTGTTTGTACGCTGACTATGGTTAGCAGGTGCGTATGGGTGCCCAACTCGGGCACTAGTCACGGCCCTCACGGGTCATCGTGATGTTCGAGAGGTCTTGAGAGAGATGAAGAAGTGTGGATGAAATAAATGAAGTTGGGATCGTATTTATAAACTTGGAAGAGTTAAGCCCGTCGGGAGTTCCACGGACTCTTCCACGGTCCGTGGAACATGGTGTTGTCACGACCCAACCCCGTAGGCCGCGACTAGCGCCCGAGCTGGGCACTCATACACATCTGTCCACTATAATCATACCATAGCAAACATAATAGGAACTTAAACATACAGAAAAGCACGGCGTCGCGTATACATATATACATATCGTACATATGTACCGGGAACATTCAAAACACAAACACAAGTGCACGGACTACCCACAACCCACACATATGTCTACGTACCCCAAGAGAATACGTAATCATATGACGAGACAGGCCCCGCCGTACCCCCGAATAAACATATATATATATATCAACAAAAGAGTCCGTACCAAAATATGGGCTCCGGACAAGGAGCACTCCAAGGCGGCCGAATAGGAATCCTAAGCGGCGGGTCACCAAATCGTGTATCCGTACCGCGGCATGAAACGCAGCCCCGAAGAAAGCGGGGTCGCACGAATATGTACTCGAGCATGTAAAGCATGGAATACAAGAACTTAATCGCTGATCAAGTAAGGGGTATGAAACATGAGTACAGTAACCAGAAACCACAAGTGTTACCTTTGAAACACAAATCATGCACGTCCATGTCATAAACATAAGTAAATAATCATCATATACATATGCATATACATAGCGTGTCCCGGCCCTCTAGTGAGGGACTCGGTGAGTAAAGTCATCATATACTTGTACATATAGAAAGTGTCCCGCCCTCTAGTAAGGGACTCGGTGAATGGAATCATCATGCCATCCCGGCCACCATCCCCATATCATCACATCATCATATCATCATATATATATATATAAACGGTCCCGGCCCCTAGTGAGGGACTCGGTGAATAATGTAGAGGAGTGTGCACGAATACGTGTCCTGGCCCGGGACTCAGTGAAAGACATATTGAGCTTTGTACGAGCAGAGTAGTGAGAAACCACATACACATAAATCATCTTTAAGACTCGATGAATAAGTAAGTAGTCGACGCTCGAGAGATAAAACGGAAAATCATGTTAAGTTCTTTCAAAACAAAGTCATTAGGACTATACGAAGGAAAATCTCGGGACCACGGATGTACATCAACCAATCCGGCCCGCCCATGAAAGTTATAGTCATTATACGTTATAGAATCATTTACGAGCAAATCAAAGCGATCCGGTTCTCGTCTATGAAAGTTACGGACATTTGTAGACATAAGATCTTTTAAGAACAAAAATTCTTTTGCAACATTTGAAATTCAATCATACATAAGGCTTAAGGACCAAGTTTCTACCACATTAAGGATACCAATACTAAGAGGTGAATAAGGATCGTAAACATGCTCGGATCATAAGAATAGAATTACCTCGAGGATCGTGTCATAACTTACTTACACTAAGACATGCCAAAAGAAAGGAAGGGTAAGATTTACATACCTCGTCCGCTCCCTAAGCTAATCCAAACTCAAACCTCGGGCTCCCCAAAATCTACACAACGTCAATGGATATCTAACATTAGCAATAGGCATTTAGACATTCAATTCCAAACTAGCACTTAATTCTACAAAAAATTGGGCAGCATTTCCCCTATAAATGCAACAACCCCGAGAATTCAACTCGGCCAAATTCATCAACAACAATATCAACAACCAAACTAACAACGTCAATAATCAATTCAAAACGCATTCTAACGTTAGTAGCTCTTTTCTACATTATTCAACAACATTCGTTATATTCAATTCAACTACTTATATTCAAACCAACATCAACGCTCATACGTTCAATTACTAATCCGGAACCATTCAAACAATATTCAAGAACACTTTAACAATTCACACAACATTTCAAACAATCCAACCAATGTACCAACTCACCCGAAATCATTCCCAAACCCGAGAACAACATCACCAACACATTCCTCACTTCCGAATTGATGAATTACACCATCAATCCACACATTAGCAATGTCCTTTCCATAAGTATACAAATTATATCAAATTCACGTTAACTTCCAAATCAGCCCATAACTATTACAACATCAACTTGAATCATGAAACTCTCATCGCCAACATAGAATTCACAACGACAACAACTAAAACATTAAGTAACATTAATTCATTCCATGCCACACAACATGACCTATATTCAGCCACCACCATGCACACATATATTGATGATTCTCATCCATTTCAACACACTACAACAACTAAACATGCTAAATAGAATTTAATTCATCACTCCTACACAACACACACATACACGGCCACAAGCCATCCACACGGCCTAACTTCCACATGCAATATTTCATGAGTTTCATCCATTTTTACATACTACGACACACATAAACCATCCATAACATATAAAAACAAGATTAAACCTTACCTTTCTTCTTAACTTCACAACTTAGCTAAGGTTGGCAAAGGATGAAAACGAGCGATTTGTCGACTCAAACAACAACTCTACGTTAACAAGGACCCTTCAATTAGTGGGTTTGCTAGAAGAAAATAATTTTTTGATGGCTATTTTTTGGTCTTCAATTTTGCAACTATGGCCGAATATGGCTTTTTTTTTTCTTTCTCCAAGCTTCTTGATTTTTCTAAGTGAAGAGATGAAGAATATGATGACTTAGTCATCTTTTGTGCTCATATATTAAACTTCCATGTGGCCTTGGCCCACACCCATGTGGCCGGCCACATGCCCCTTTTTTTTTTTTTTCTCTCTTTTTTTTTTCATGAAATAACTACTTTCCAAAAATAACTTTTAACCCCAAATTTCCTTAATATTCCATGCCAACAAAATCACAAGCAACTTATGTCTTAAAACAAAATCGTGGTTAAAAGTCTCGACTTTGTATCCCGAAATAGTCTTGTTCCCCAACTTATCATGGTTAACTCGGATTGTCCCGATGTACAAAATACGGGATATAACAGGTGTGGTCTGTGGTTCTGGCCGTGGTTCACCACCGGCCCACCATCTCTCGTCGGCAGTTCCACGGACCATTCGATGATCCGTACAAAGTTTCACGGTCCGTGGAAGTGGCCGTGAAACCCACAGCTTCTCCGAAGTTGTTCCCGTCGTCTCGTTCGATCTCCAATCCTTATGGAACCTTCTTAACACTTGTTTATCACTTCATTAACAATCTAAGGGGCGTTATAACTCTTCCCCAAACATCATTAGGTTGTCATCAACTTGCTACTCATAAACCCTTTTCCGATACTTATCGTATACATTGCCTTCTCTTGGCAACTTTTTCGTCGGACATCGGATGCCTTTAAAATCTTACTTATGGTCATCAAAAGTGATCACTTACTTATCGAAACTTCCTATACTTCGTGCTCTTCATTAGCCTATTCATTGTGCATCAACGAAAATTTTTTCCGAGATGTAACAAAGATAGGTTGGTTCCAGGGTCCTCACGTTCATCCCTTGTCACGTATAACATTACTCTATCTCCCGTTGATTTATTTAAATTTGATCCTATCATCTGCTTTCCTACTTTCATCCTAACATTTTCCTCAAATATATATTACCTGACCCTCAATGGGTATACATTTTCCTTGTCCAAGTTTCTCTCCCCTTCATGATAGCATAACATTCTTTTTCCTAATGCTCCTTCTTACATTGTTGGTCATGTTACCGCTATCCGACTTTAATTCTCGAGAAAACCCAATCTTGATTCTCTCTATCTCAATTTTGACATACATCACAATCAATATTTTTAACATGTCGTAACATCAATAATAAGGGTATACATAATACTCGATGTAGCCACTCGTGACTTATCTTTTTTTATCGCTTTTCAATACCTTTTTCTTGCGAGATATCCTGTTGCCATTTGATTTTCTCCTGAATCTGTGGCTTTAATACATCTCCCCTCTCTTTTTGTTCAGCTAGCTAGACTCATACCTTGCGATTATTTCAAAATTCTAATTGTAAATCTCATATGCTCCTAATTTCCCTCGAACTATTCTGGTTTCTCATATTATTTTTTCGTATGTCTAAATTTGTAAGCCGTCCTAGCATACCTTCCTACGTCCTAATTGTAACTCATGGCGATATAACTTTACTTAAAAATTCTTTACTCATACTTGTACCCTGCCTCTTTGTCTAAAATAATCAACCTCACATCCTTTACTTTCCTGTAGCAACTGAATCGATCCTTGCGATATTTTATCTTCACTTGTACACCTACTCTCTTCTCTCCTTACACATAAACTGACATCGCACCTAATTTCTCTATCGTCAATAACCTTCACAACACCCGTCTGAAGAAAAATATGAGGTGAAGCCTTCTTATAAGGATTAGATAGAAATACACCACATATTCCTAAGGTTGATCCAATCTCTACTTCCTTCGTCGGCTAAGCAACATCACATTTAGAGGTTGTATAAGCAATCCAGAAGACAATCATGATTGCAATCCAACTTATCTAACCATTTCTCATTCTTGAGTTCAAGGTCATCATTAATACCCGAAGTAATTTGGGCATAATGATTCTCAGAATAGTAACAACCATCAAATACTCAGAATCCCCTTGAAGTCGAATCACTGGTCACTTCTAAATCCCAATGTAACTTACATCATATAGGAAAGTCTGATAAAACGAGTCTGTGCGCCTGTCATCAACCCGTCCTGGTCTTATGCATATTTATAAACTTCTAAAGTAAAACTTTCCCCTATTTGTTAACATCCTTTCCCATATCAATATCTTTTCGTTATCTCTTACTAACCAATTTATAAATCGTAATACTGCATTTGAATTCTTAGTGTCAATATCTTCAATAAATCTCAATTCTCCGAAATCTCGAATGCAACTCATTCCAACTCCTTTAACTACTAATCATTTTCCCCCCTCCAGGGTTCTTCCCTTGAATTAAAATCATTCTAAAACTTCACTTTGAAAGCATCTCATGATGGTTCATTTAATCATGACTTACCGAACATCTAATTGTCACATCTTCCCTTTATTCTTTCTCTATAGTCTAGACATTCAAACAATTCAATTTGTAAAAATTTTGGCAGAGTTCCCTCTATGCTTCTTACTGCCTCGTTCCTGCACACAGCCCAGCAAACACATCCAATGCCTCTATTATATCCCGAATTTTGTGCATTGGGACATTCCGGGCTAACCATGATAAGTTAAGGGCAAGACTACTCCGAGATGCGAGGTTGAGATTTTTTACCTTCGATTTTATTTTAATGCATAAGTTGTTTATGAATTTTATTGGTATGGAATATTAAGGGAAATTAGGGGGCTAAAGTTGAAATAAAAATTTTCATGAAAAGTGCCAAAGCGTCGTGTGTTAAGGTGGGACCCACATGTCGGAATTTTATAAAGGACATATGAAGAGATATATGAGTAGTACATGTGAAGTTGAGCAAGTCCTAAGAAGGACCCATAAGCTAAAAATGAGTGTAAGCCCTCCAAAAAGACGATTTAAGAAAACGTCTTCTAAAGCCGATCCGACTTCGAGGGGCCAAAACGGCATTATGAGTTTGGAATTTGGGAAAACTCCTAGAATGAAAGTTGTATATAATTTAAATATCTTTCTAACCATAGGTCGTGGGTTCACAGGCGACATCGGGATAAGAAGATATGGATGTTTTAAGGCAGAAAGGTCAGTGGGTCAGGCTCATCCCGAGCCCAACCGGGTCAGGCCCATTACCCACACCTTTTTAAATGAAATATCAGCCTTTTCCTCATATTTCATACCAAAACACCCAGAAAATTCTGGAGAAAAAGAGAGAAGAGCCTAGAGAGAAAAACTAATTTTGACCAAAATCCGCGCCCCGAATTCCGAAGCCCATGAAGAGAAAAGTGTCGTACGTCGCGTTGCCTTCAATTTGAGCTAAAAATCAACCAAGAAGAAGAGGGTGGACGTGGTGGATGCACACTTGAGGTAAGATTAAGGTTCCTTTTCATTGTTAACAAGTTTATTCAGAGTTTAACGGATTAGAACTAGGAATAAAGTGGTAGAAATGGATGAAATTCATGAAACTTTGTATGTTGATGTCGAGCCGAGTATGGGATGTTTTGTGATAAGGAATGAACTAAATTTTATTTAGTATTTTTGGTTGTTGTTGTATGGATTCTATGATGAGAATGATGGTTTAATGATTCAAATTGAAGTTGTAATCGTTTGTATGTTGTTGGAGAAGGTAATGTGATTTTATCATAATTTCTTGTATTATTGAGGTTAATGTTATCAATGTGTAGATTGTTGGTGTAGTTTATGAATTTGGAAGAAAGAAATGTGTTGTTGTTATCCCTATGGCAATTGGAAGGTTTCGGGTTTGTGGAATGTTGTCGAATTATGTAGAAAAGAGTTATTGACGTTAGAATGCATTTTGAATTGATTGTGATGTTGTTAGTGTGGTTATTGGTATTGTTGTTGAAGATTTGGCCGAGTCCAATTCTCGGGGATGTTGAATTTACAGGGGAAATGCTGCCCAAATTTCTGTAGATAAAGTGCTAGCCTAGAATTGAATTCCGGAGTGCCTATGGCTAATGTTTGGTATCTAATGATGTTGTTGTAGATTTGGGAAGCCGAGACTTAAATTCAGATTAGCTTAGGAAGCGGACAAGGTATGTGAAGCTTACCCTTTCTTTCCTTTGGCATGTATTGATTGTATGTAGGCTAGAACACGAGTCTCGGGGTAACTCCATTCTTAAGATCCGAGCCGTATACGATTCTTGTTCCCTTCGGATGTTAATGTTCATGATATTGTCAAACTATGGTTCTTAAGTCTTTTGCATAGTTGGATTTCAAATTTTGCATAAAGCATGTTGTTTTTAAAATATTCCGTAACTACGAACAATCGTAACTTTCATAGACGAGCTCGGATCGCTTCGAAACGTTCGTAGGAGATTCTATAATAAATAAGGTCTCCAACTTTCATCGATGGACTCGATTGGTTTGGATACCGTCCGTGGCCCCGAGACTTTCCCTTGTATATTACTAGCGACTTTTGAAAGGATTTAGTGCAACTATCGTCTTAAACTTCGACGTCGACTACTTACTTCTCTATCGAGAGTGTAAAGACGACTATGCCCCTAATTCCCATAAGTTATTTCATATGGTTTGATACGTATCTATGAGTCCTAAAGTTCTATTTGATATAACTCGAACGACATTCGAAGAAACTTGATTTGACTATCGTCTTGATTTTTAAATGACGATTCATTTTAATGTTCTATCGAGTCTTTAAAAGTATTTTAAATTGCATATAGTTGCTCACGACTCTGCTCGTGCATTTTGTTATTACCTCCTTCACCGAGTCCCGGGCTGATTATGTTTCGTGCGCACTATGATATATTCTGGAGTATGATGTGTCCGGTTCGCCGAGCCCTCACTCGAGGGCCGGCACCGAAAGATATTTGGCGTTATGACGTGTTATGACGTGTGACGGTGGTTATGATACGGAGATATGAAACCTTCCGGAGTATGATGTGTTATGGCGCCAATATCGGAGGGCGACCATAGTTCTAAGAGCCCATGCATGATTTGTGTTTTATGAGTAAGCATTTTAATATTTTCGATATTGCATTTACTTTCGTACTTCGGTTTTAACTATGATCTAGTTACTATATTTCATGCCTTGCATACTCACATATTCCGTATCGAATTTCTTTCTGGGCCGCGTTTCACGCCGCGCAGTACAGTACTTACTCGGTAATCCACCACTTTAGATTCCCCGTTCAGCCGTTTTGGAGCGCTCTCTTGTTCGGGAGCCTATGTTTTGGTCCATATTCGTTATTGCATATATGTATATGTTTATTCACGGCACGGCGGGGCCCCGTCCCGTCATATGATTCGTCGTGCGACTTGAGGTCTGTAGACATATATGTGTGGGTTGTGGGTGATCACTGTTCAGTTGTGTCTGTGTGATTTGTGATTTGGATGTCCCCCTATACTATGATAGCCTTACCGGCTTATATGTGATATCATCTATTGAAAGATGTGATTATGATTTGTAAATACATTTGTGATAGCTTTGGGGCGACGTTTCACTTTTCTGTACGTATATGTTATTTGTCTACTGTATAAGTTATTCGTATGCTATTTCTGATTAATGGGTGTGTACGGTGCCCGCCGGGCACTAGTCGCGCCTACGGGCCGGGTCGTGACAAAAGTGGTATCGCAGTGGTTGCCCCGGATTGTCAGCGCACCATGTCCGGCGAGTCTTGTTTTTGGTGTGAAGCCGCCACACTTATAAACAGAGAGGATGTGGGGCATTTAGAAATCGTTGACCTTCTTTTCTCGTGTTAGATCGTGCGATGAGCCAGTCATAGGAAAACGAGATTCTCCGTACTAACTTTTGATTTCAAAGAAGGGATGACATCGACAGTAAGAAAGCGATTAATGATACCGGAAGTTACAAAGCAAGGTGTAAGTAAAGGTACGAAAGGTATATGTTGACTAAGGCATTAAAGTACGATTGAAATGTAAAGTCAAAAAAAAAAATTGGAAGGAAAAGTAAATGATAGTGTAACAAAAAGTGCGATTCGAGTTGATATACGAGGTAAGTCCACTATTTTCATACTGTTGTCGATACTGGGAGCCCTGTGTGGCTGCGATTTGATATGATATGTATATATATATATGTTGGCCCTGTGAGGCATTATTGGTATTTCCTGTGTACATGTTTTGAGATAGTAAGAAATATAGAGGAAACTCTGCCGAAATTTTTCCAGAAAATAAAGGAGAATGAGATATAGGGTTGCGGTATGTTTTGAAAGGTTGTGTCAATAGTAAGGATAGAATTTGACTAAGTTGCAAGTACGGCTGACCTTGAAAAATAAGTTAACTGCTGAGTTGGCGGTAGTGGTAATTAAGAGATCGGTATCGACATGGTAAAAAGAAATTGGAAAGGGCTTGTGATATTAAGAGGTAAGTTAGAAGAGATTGGCAAATCTTGATGGAGTGTCATATTAAGGTACCGAATGAATTGATAAGCAGGAATAAAATTATGACGAGTTTAAGGTTGGAAGAAATAATAACAGATGATTAAGACAAGAGCATGGAAAGAATAGTGACGGATATGAATGTGCGGACAAGACATTATGGGATATTAAAGATAAGATTGACCGGAAAGTGGCAAAAAGTTAAGAAGTGTGACACTATAAGATTGATTATGAACGGGATATTATGTGAATAAAATAAGGAATGTTACAAAAATGAGCAAAGTCTAGCGAGGAAGTGAAAAAAAAAAATAGGACGTGATCTATGTGACTAAACTATAATGGTGAGCCATTGAAAAAAAAAAAAGAGAGGGAGTTTACGGTTCTTCTATAGGAGAGTTCCGAATGAGGCTACGAGACAACGGAAAAGGTAGCGAGCACAAAAGAAGAAGGGGGTTAATTGGAAAAAAAATGAAAAAAAAAAGCGGGTGAGATAACAAGGCAGTAATAGATTATGACATGTATAGCCAAGAACACGAGTAATACGTTGACGGAACCGTGAAAGACCAAGCCATAGAAAGATGAGCAACGAGGTAGAATGAAAAGTAGGAAATGACTGGTATGAGGAGAACAAACAGGGTGAACAGAATATGATTTGAAAATAAGAAAGGGATTATGTAGGAGTAATATTTTCCGAAAATGTAGCGGTATTATAAAAAGCTCCTCTTGCGCAGGAAAGGACGGACATAGACTAGAGAAATATGGTAAGGGAATGCTAAAAGAAGCACCCAAGATAGACGTGAGTAAACGGGTACGATTGTGGAAAAAAAAGGGGAATACATAGTTATGAAGTCAATAGGGTAGTGCGACGATATGGTGATAAGATGAGATCATCATTGAGACGAACTTGGGATGTTTTTGAGTGAATTAGAAGCCTACGTTAGGCACACAGTAAGGGTAAAAAGGCATAAAGCATAAAGGGATACTACGTGCACACGATTTCACCTCAAAAATAATGGAATCTTTGTTATATCCCGCATTTTTGTACATTGGGACATTCCGAGCAAGTTGCGGAAAGTTAAGGGCAAGGCCATTTTCCGGTTTTGTTTGAATGCGCAAGTCGCTTATAAATATTATGGTCATAGAATATTAAGGGAAAACTTGGAAATTATTATTAGTTCATGACTTCTTGAAGAAGCATTGTGGTCGTGGGCCCCATTTACATTTTGGTCAATTGTAGCAAGCCATGTAATGGAACATGTGTTCATCTTATATTTTGTAAGGGCCAAATATATATATGGACAAAGATGACAAGGCAAGCAAGACAATTAGTCATCTTTGATGACTTAGAGAAAATTCTAGAAAATTGGAAAAAAAAAAGAAGAGAAAAGAGAGGCACATGACCGGACATGTGCCTCTACTTATATATATATATATATATGTGTGTGTGATGAAAATATAAGGCAAGCATTCATCATTCTCACTATAGAAAATTCATGAAGCTTGGAGAAGAGCCAAGAAAGGCCATTCGGCCAAGAGAGAAAAGAAAAAGAAGACCAAAAAAATTCTTCTTCAAAAATTATTTTCTTCATGTGTTTCAACCCCTTAGAAGGTGTATAACAACATGGAGGAGTTGTTGGAACAAGCAAACCAATTATTTTTGCAAAATCCAACTCTAGCCGAGGAGAAGGTTGAATGGAAAAGGTAAGGTCCAATCTTTATTTTCATATGTTATACATGGTTTGTGGATGTTGTGGAGTGTGGAAATGAATGGAATTCATGAACATATGGTGTGTTGAAGTGTGGGCGAGTGCATGTTGTTGGTGAAGGTATGATGAACAAATTTTATTTAGTGTTTGGTTGATATTGTTATGGACATTTTGAGCATGTTGTAATGTGTTGGAATGGATGAAATGCATGAAGTTGTGTGTGTTGAGGTGTTGACCGAATGGTGGCTGTTTTGTATGGAAGAAATGGACTAATTTTATTTGGTATAATGTGGTTGTCGTATTGTGAATTTTATGATGTAAAATGAAGGTTTAATGGTTCAAGTTAAAGTTGTAATGGTTGTGGGCTGAATTGGAAGCTAATGTGATTTTGATATGCTTTCTTGAATTTATGGAAATAATGTTGTAAATGTGTGGACTATTGGTGTCATTGATGAATTTGGAAGAAGGAAATGTATCGTTGTTGTCCCTATGGAAATTGGAGGTTTCGGGTGAAGTAGTATATGGTTTGGGTTGTTTTGAATGTTGTATGGATTGCTTGGAATGCCCTTAAATTGTGTTTGAATGGTCTCGGATTAATACTTGAACGTATGATCGATGAAGTTAGATTGATTGTATGCGGTTTATTTGAATGTAAATGAAATATCGTCGAACTATGTGGAAGAAGGTCGTTGATATTAGAATGCGTTTTGAATTAATTATGGATGTTGTTTATATGAATGTTGGTATCGTTGTGATGATTTGGCCGAGTTGAATTCTGGGGTTGATGGATTTATAGGGGAGATGCTGCCCAAATTTCTGTAGATAAAGCGATGGTTTGGAATTGAGTTCTTCAATGCTTACGGCTAAGGTTGGGTGTCCAATGACATTATGGTAGATCGTGAGAAGCCGAGGCGTAAGGTTGGATTAGCTTAGAAGGCGGCCAAGGTATGTAAAGCTCACCTTTCCTTCTTTGGCATGTCTTAGTTAAATTAGGCTATGATATGATCCCCGAGGTAACTCTACCCTCCGATCCGAGCATGTTCATGATTCTTATGTGCTTCTTGATATCCGTATTCGTAACGTAGTTAAATTATGGTTCTTATGCCTTGTGTATGATTAAATATGAATGTGCATAAAAGAATGTGTTCGTAAAAGAGTCGGTAATTACGAACGTCCGTAACTTTCATAAAAGGCTCGATCGCTTCGATATGTTCGTAGGAGGTTCCGTAGCGTATTAAGGCTATATTGTTCATAGGCGGCTCGATTGGTTGGATACTTGTCCGTGGGCCCGCGAGACTTTCCTCTCGTATAGTTCCGACGACTTTTCGAGAGGACTTAAATGACTATCACCTCGACCCCCGAATACGATTACTTGCTTATTTGTTAAATCTATAATGAGAATTGTATGTACATAATGTCGATCCGTAACTATGATGGCAAGGTTCTATTTGACAAGTTTCGAGTACAATTCGAAAGAAACTGGATTTGACTATGACCATTGGCTCGGTTTTTACATGATAGTCTGTTTTGATTGATTCTATGGAACCGGTGTAAATGTATGAAATGAGAATTCGTATGCATATGATTTTAATACGTAACTATGATTTCTGAAGCTCTATTTGACATGTTCCCGAGTAACATTCGGAAGGAACTTAATGTGACTATGATTCGTGACACGAGCGTTGATCTATTACTTATTTGTTGAGCTTCAAAGATGAATCAGTGTGTATGTGTATGTGGCTTCTTATTACTCTGCTCGTGCCTACTATGACATCATTCACCGAGTCCCGGGCCGGGTACGTATTCGTGCACAGTTGATATGATATTTCACCGAGTCCCGAAAGGGCCGGGTACGACCGAGTCCCTCACTAGAGGGCCGGGTACGGTATACATATGATGACTCCACCGAGTCCCGAAAGGCCGGTACGTTATCCACCGAGTCCCGAAAGGGCCGGGTACGACCGAGTCCCTCACTAGAGGGCCGGGTACGGTATATGATCACTTCACCGAGTCCCTCGCTAGAGGGCCGGGTACGGTATATGTATATATATGATGATGTGATATGATGACATGATAATATGATACGATGATTATATGACCTTATTCACCGAGTCCCTCACTAGAGGGCCGGGTACGGTATATATGTTCGATGATACGATGATATGATTTTACCCACTGAGTCCCTCGCTAGAGGGCCGGGACACGCTATATGTATATGTATATGTATATGTACGAGATATGTTTTAAAGGCAAGTCTATGATTTCTGATGGTTATGTCTCGTTTCGTACTTCTCTGTACCGGTTATGATTTTGTTTAATGTATTCCATGCTTTACATACTCAAGACATTTTCCGTATCGACCCCTTTCTTCGGGGCCGCGTTTCATGCCGCGCAGTGTACACCGTGTGAGCAAGATATTAGTAGAAGATGTTCCAATGGGGATTGGCGAGCTCCATTTTCTCCGAGTGCCGCCGAGTCGATTATTATGTTATGATTTCATGTTCTCGTGTTAGAGACTTTGCGTACGTGTCGTGGGTCTTAAGATGTCGGTTATGTATGCGGCTATGTAAGCCGATGTATTATCACGCATTGTATTATAAGTTTTATATGTTAGAAATTTTATTTGATTCGAAAAAGTGTAAAGCTTGTTTGTTTTCCGAACAACTTTCATTATGTACTCATGTTTTGGTTAAGGGCCCAGTATGGCTACGAGTATTACGAGAGTCAGCGGGTTCGCTCGGCCCTAGGTAAGGGTCAGGTGCCCATCACACCCTATCGGATTAAGGGTGTGACAATCTTTAAGCGGCAAAAACGATAGACTTAAGGAACAGATGGGGCGGTATAATTTCAGCAGAAGAAACGGATGATATAAGTGGGGGTGAAGATACTATTCCAAGAGAACTTTGGACACTTGTCGTTGGAATATGAGTGCCCCCTAACTGAGAATTTGGAATAACTACGAGTATTAAATAATTATTGGGTCGAAGTAAGAGACTTTTTTTTAATTCGGTGTTATGAGGGCATTCAAATCATTCCCGTACTTCAACTTACTCCAAATTATGTGCTGAAGGTCGTGCGACAAGGTCGACGCAATCATATTAACATTAGAATGTCGTATTTCATCAGAGTCCCAAAGGTAAGCGTGCTGGAGTGGGAGCAATTTTAGGATGGGGACTTCGGGAAGTTTACTAAAAGTCTGCGGAGTCGGTCATAGGAGAGATAAATGGAAAGTCGGGGTAGCCTAAGAGAAATCGAGTATACAGAGCGGGCAGAAACCTTAAAAGGTTATGTAGGACGAGACGGACTGAACCAGTGAAAAAGAAGGAAGGTGTAATACAACTTTAGAAACAGAGTAAGTTGAATAGTGTTGGAAATATTTGTAAACAAGATGGTAGCGATTATGTATACGTATGACTATGACATCTCATACATGGCTATATTGAATCCCAACAATCGACGTTGTGACATGTTGGAAGGCATTAATCGGACAGGGTAAGGAAGTTCAAGTGAAAGAAAATAAAATGGCACAAATGTTATAAGGCAAGCTGATGCTGTTTTCACTACAGGTTAAGCTTGGAAAGTTCTAACACAATGATATTTTGGAAAAGAAAGAAAGTGAATAGATGGAAGGCAAGGTGACCTAAATGTCGAAAAAAGCGAAAGAGTAAGGAACATGAGAGAGGGAAGCCTCCAAGAGAGGCGACGGGCAAGCACGACACTATTTGGATAAAAATTCGAGGTTAGGCGTGGAGAGGGATGAGTGCGGTAGTATGATAAGAGAGGAATGCGAGGTTAGAGAACGTACTTCGACGAGTGGAACGAAAGGGTAGTGATCACAACGAAAAATGAGAAGTAAAGAAAAGGATGATTAGGCCGTGCAACGATATTAAGAGATTTCTAATTCTCGAAAGATAAGTGCCGAGACGATGGATATCTAAAAACTGTGGGTGCATTATGTCACACCCCAATTTCTGTTAGGGTGTGATGGGCACCCGACCCTTATTTAGGGCCGAGCGAACCCACTGACTCACAAAATACTCGTAATCACGCTAGCTTTCAAATCATAACACAAATACATAACGAAAAGTTTTCGAAAGATAACGTGCTTTTTTTACTTTTCCCGAATCAAATAAGATCTGTAATATAGGAAACTTATAATACGAAACATAATAACACATCGGCTTACATAGCCGATTACATAACTGACGTCTTATACCCATGACACTGTCGGCAAAGTCTCTAACGGAACTCCAGATACCATAACATGATGCCCTAACTCGGCAGCACTCCGGAGGAAATGGAGCTCGCCAATCCCGCCAATCCCGCTGGAACATCTTCTACTAATATCTTCAGCTCATCTGGGTGTACCTGCACGGCATGAAACGCAGACCCCGAAGAAAGGGGGTCAGTACGGAATATGTACTGAGTATGTAAAGCATGGAATACAGACAACAAGGTCATAACCGAAGTGAGGGGTACAGAAAGTGAGTATAGTAGCCAAAATAGCAAAGTGCGTGCGTCGGAAATATAAATCATACATAAAAGGCACAGAAGACAAATATGATAGTCAGAATGTTCAAATGCTTACTCCTGAGTTACAAATCATACATACCAATACCATGTGTCATATCCAATCCATAACGGGACTGAGTATCATAAGTAGTTAATCATCATGTACGTATGCACATATAACGTGTCCCGGCCCTCCAGTGAGGGACTCGGTGAACAGAATCATCATATCATACCATGTTATCATATCATCAGATTATTACCTCATCAGATTATCATATCAACAGATTATCATATCATCAGATTATCATATCATCAGATTATCATATCACATACCCTATGCGGCCCGTAATAGACTCGGGACGAACGTGGTCGCCCTCCCCGCTTGGGCGCCCAACTCATCATACTTAAGTTTAATATCTCCGTATCTCCGTCACACATCATAACATCATATCATATATACACGGTACCCACTAAGAGGGGCTCTGCGTACATCGGACACATCATACTTCGTAAACATATCATATCATATCGTAAACTCATCATACTTCGTATCATATCATATATCGTATGCTCATCATACTTGAATCTCATCATACTTTGATTGTGCGCACGATAACAACCGCCCGGACGCGAAGGAAGTAATAAAAGTGTGCACGAGTTGCGTAATCGTAGGATCTATATGAAATTCAAAATATTTATAACCATATGCAATGTAACCATATGCAATGCAAACATTTACAAAAAACTTAATAAATTAATCAAAGCAAATCATTATTTACAAATTAGGACAATAGCCCAATCACGTTTCCTCCGAATGCCACGGCACATATCAAACCGAACCTTAAGGATCATAACTTCATATCGGAATCATAAACATAACAATTCTCATTTCGTACTCGTTAAATAAATAGGTAATCATACTTGGGTTCAAACGATAATCACATTAAGTCTTTTTCAGAAAATCATTAAGTCTAATCATGGTAAAGTCTCGGGCCCCACGGATAGGTGTCAACCCAAATCCGAGCCCGCCTATGGAGGTCGGGGATGTTATACATTATGGAACCTCCGTGAGCGTTTCGAAGCAATCCGAGCTCGTTTGTGAAAGTTACGGACGTTCGTAGTTTCGTATTCGTTTAAAAACAAAATTTTTGAAGACAAAACTTTTGTGCAACTTTTTAACATATAGTCATACGAAAGACATAAGAACCATAATTCGATTACATTAAGAATACGAATATCAAGAGAGAGCCAAGAATCATGGACATGCTCGGATCACCAGAGTAGAATTACCTCGAGAAGCGTGTCATAGCTTATTTACTCTAAGACATGCCAAAGAGAGAAAGAGTAGTTTTACATACCTTAGCCGCTTCCTACGCTAATCCGAACTTACGTCTCGGCTTCTCACGATCTACAATAACATCAATACGCATCGAACATTAGCCATAAGCGTCGAAAAATTCATTCCAACCCATCACTTTGTCTACAAATTTGGGCAAAGATTTCCCTATAAAGTCATCAACCCCGAGAACTCAACTCGCTAAATATCCAACAACAATACCAACAACCACATCAACAATATCAATAAGCAAATTCCAAACGCATTCTAACATTAATAGTTCCTTTTATACAATTCGACAACATTTCATTTATATTCAAATAAACTACATACGATCAAGCCAATACCAATGCCCACATATTCAAGTAATAATCCGAGGTCATTCAATCAAGATTCAAGGACATTTCAAGCTATCCGCAAAGTATTCAAATCAGCCCATCCATTCCACCATGCCACCCGAACCCTCCAAATGCAAGAAAACAATCAACAATATATTTCTTCCTTCCAAATTCATCAACTACACTAACGACTCATACATTGACAACATTATCCTCACAAATCCAAGAAACTATAATAAAATCACATTAACCCCAAATCAGCCCACACGGTTTTTAACTTCAACTTGGATCATTAACCTTCATTTTTGGCCCCAAATTTTCATGAAATGTCTAACTTTCCATAATTCACTTTTAACCCCAAATTCCTTAATATTTCCATCCAACAAAATTCATACGCAACTTATGTCCTAAAACAAAGTCGAAAAAATAGCCTTGTCCATAACTCATCGCAACCCACTTAAAAATATTCCGACGTACAAAATGCAGGATATAACATCCTTCCCTCCTTTAGAACATTCGTCCTCGAATGTTCAACCTGTCGTATGGGGCCTCATAAACGCTTTGGGGGAGTTCCTTTCTGAGTCCTTACTCTTCTTATCAAGTACTCATTTAGTCTCATCCTTAGCATGCCAATACTGAGTGGCTTCCCTATCCTTGAACAACTTGTGTAGAATCCATTCAATTTTAGACATGGTCTTTCCGTCCTTCGGTTTATCCTACTCTACCTATCTTGTTCATACTCAAAACTCACTCGTTCTATTTTGTCATATTTCTTTCCCTTCCTTTACTTACAAGTTGCAATAACATTAGCGAACACCGTGGTACAACATCTTGGCCCTTAATCTAGCATAACCGCTACCCTTCATACTATCTCTTAAGTTATTCAATACCATCCTCTTGTCATACTCTTTTTCTTCACATACGTTCACTTGCTAGCGGCCTGTCATTCACAGTTTCTACAGACTTTCGACACTGCCTCAAATACCATCCGGACTTTTATCCACTTATTGCTGGCTAACTTGTCTCGGCAAAGAATCTTACCTGTAGCCCAAGCGTCCGTATCCAAGGTATTGTAGTATCGATTGCCTTTATCTTACACTTGCACCTCCCGTACTCGTCTCCTTTAGGGGTGTACTTATACTATCACCCAATTATACTTCGCCCTCCGTTTGCATTTCCACTTCAATGAGGCGGCACATTCTATTCGGCATCTAGATTCCTCGCGTTTAGCTACTCACTTTTTCTTTTCCCTAATATCGTTGCATTAGAACTTCCCAAACTTAACCCAGAGGACAACAACACCAACTTGCCACATAACATTCGTGTCATTTATATTTTCCCTCTCACTTGAACTTCGTTACCTTGCCCAATTAATACCTTCCATATACCGCCACGCCGGTCACCGGAATACACATGTCCATCGATTTAGCCACGTACATGATATCTTATGCATACCTATATACATGTATGGTTTCTATTGTCTTGTTTACAAATATATCCAAACGCTATTCCAAATCACCCTAACTCTAAAGCTGCGATGTACCTTCTTCCTCTTTATCGGTCTAATTCTGTTATATCTCACATTTTTATACATTGGAACAATCCGGATTAACTATGGTAAGTTAGGGTCAAAACCATTCCGGGATACAAAGTCGAGACTTCTGGACCTTCGATTTTATTTTGAGTCATAAGTTGTGCATGAATTTGTTGCATGGAACAATTAGGAAAATTTGGGACCAAAAATGGAATAAATGGAAGTTGGAAATCATGCAAAAATTTGGCCCTTGGCCGTGTGGTTATTGGAAATGGCCCACACAATTTGTGTTCAATTTTTATTGCTCCAACACATGGTGTGGGCCAAGGACACTTGTATGAATCATCATAGAGCTTAAAAGATGACTACTACTTCATCCTTATTCATTACAACACTTAGCAAAAAAAAAATAGAAGTTGAAGAACTCCTCAAGAGAGGCTCTCGGCCAAGGAGACCAAAAATTGAAGATCAATTCTAGCCATTCCAAATTTTTTTTGTTGATACAAACCCACTATTTTGAGGTCCCTAAGTAGCGTGGAAGCGTTGTTCGGGTCATCCAACCATTCGTTGTGTCAATTGCAAACCCTAGGCAAAGTGTGGAGTTGAAGAAGAAAGGTAAGAATTGATTATGTTTTATGTGTTATAAAGGTTGTATGCATGTTGTAGTATGTTAAAATGGATGAAAATCATGAAAAATAGTATGTTGGAAGTGAGTCGTGTGCATGGTGTGTTAGCTGTGTGAGGTGTGTGTATGTTGTGTTGTGTTGAGGTGAGGAATTGATCTTATGTAGCATGTTGTGATTGTTGTAGAGTGGAGAAATGAATGAGAATCATCTATATATGTTTGTAGGAGGTGTTGGCCGAATGTATGCCATTTATGTGACAAGAAATGAATTAATATCGCTTAATGTTTTAGTTGTCGTCGTTATGAATTCTATGTTGGAAATGAATGTTTAATGACTCAAATTGATGTTGTAATTGTTGCGGACTGATTTGGAGGTTATTGTACATTTAATGTAACTTGTATAATTATGAGTATGACATTGTTAGAATGTGAATTATTGGTGCAAATCATGATTTGTAAGTGAGGGATGGAGTATAGTTGTGTTCTCGGGTTTGGGGACTGATTTCGGTAGATTGGAACAATTGTTGGATTGTTGGAAATGTTGTATGACTTGCTTAGAATGTCTTTGAATATTGTTGGTAGGGGTTTGGGTTAGTATTTGAATGTATAAGCGTCGATGTTGGCTTGAAGGTAAGCCGTTGAATTGAATATATTGAAAGTTATTGAATGATGGAAAAGAGAGTTATTAATGTTGTATTGCCTTTCGGATTGATTATTAATGTTGCTAGGTTGGTTGTTGTTGTTGTTGTTGTTGATTTGGCCGAGTTAAATTCTCGGGGTTGGTCTATTTACAGGGGAAATGCTGCCCAAATTTCTGTAGAATTAAAGGCTAAATTGGACTTAAATGCCCAAATGTCTCTAGCTAACGTTTGGCGTATTATGACTTGTTTGTAAACCTTGGGCAGCCCGAGACGTAGGTTGGATTTGTCTTGAGTTTGAGCTAGCGTTGAGTGCGTACGAGGTATGTAAAGCCCAATCCTTTCTTCTTTTGGCATGCCTTAGTTTTAAGTAGGCTATGACACGAGCCTCGAGGAAATTCGATTCTCGCAATCCGAGCATATTTATGACTCTTATTCGTTTCTTGGAATTCGTATGTGGATATGATGAAATATTGGCCTTTATGTTTTGAAATATTTGATTTTTAACTTTTGCATAAAAAGTTTGGCCTTTGAAAAGTTCCGTAACTACGAACGCTCGTATCTTTCACAGAAAGGCTCGGATTGCCTCGATATGCTCGTAGGAGATTGTATGATGTATGATAAGTATGTTTTTCATAGGCGGGCCCGACTCGGGTCAACACCCATCCGTGGGCCCCGCGACTCTTCTTTTTGTAATTCTGATGACTTTTGACAAAAATATGATATGACTAATATCCCGATTTTAAGTATGGTCATTTTACTTATCATTTGAGTCTATGATAATGATTTTATGCATACGGTTACTCACGACTCCGTTCGTGCATTCTATTATATCTTTCGCCGAGTCCCGGGCCGGTTCTGTTATCGTGCGCACTATGATATACTCCGGTGTTATGCTGTGTTTATGGTTCACCGAGCCTCTCGCTCGAGGGCCAGGTTCCGCTTATATTTGGTGTTATGCTTGTGTATGGCGTTATGTTGTGTATGATATGTGACGGGGATACGGAGATTTGAAACTTTTACGGTGTTATGCTGTGTTATGGCGCCATCGACAAGCGGGCGGCCATATTTTCTCTGCCCTATGCATGATTCGTATTTTTTAAAGTAAACATTTTGATATTTTGGAAACGCATTTACTTTCTGTACTTCTGTTCGAGTATGATTCAGATTTGTATACTATATCTTCTGCTTTGCATACTCAGTACATATTTCGTACGACCCCCTTTCTTCGGCCGCGTTTCATGCCCGCATGATGCACGGTTTGTGATCCACCCATTTAGGACACCCTCTTCTCTTGTTTGGAGTGTTCCCCCTTATTCCGGAGCCACATTTTGGTATATATTCGTTTGTTGCATTTGTATATATTTGTTCGGGGGTACGGCGGGGCCTGTCCCGTCATATGATTGTTTGTCTGTTTAGGGTCTCTGTGGACATGTATGTGGGTTATGCCTATTAAATACGTTGTGTTTGTATGTTATATGTTCTGGGCGATCTCATTCGCCGTGGCAGCCTCATCGGCTTGCATTTGTATATGTTTTCGGCCGTTGCGCCATTTGATAGCCTTGTCGGCTTCTGATATATATATGGCTGTGTTTGAGATGTGTTTGCGTCAGTTTGATATAATCTGAGGCAGCGTTTGATATTTGTGTTTGTATAAGCCATCTGTTTGCGACTCGGATTTATGAATGTGTTTGGGTGCCCAATTCGGGCACTAGTCACGGCCTATTGGGTCGTGACAAATTTGCCCCGTCCTGCGCGACCTCTTAAGGTTTCTGCCCACTCCTCCGACTCTTAATTTATCCTTAAGTCACTCTAGCTTCTCATTTATGTCGCGTCCGAATTTAGAGAACTTTCAGAATAAACTTCCGTGGGTCACCCATCCTAGAATTTCTCTCGCTTCAAAGACGCTTAACTTTGGAACTCCGATGAAATTCGACGCTTTAATGCAAATATAATCGCGTCCCCGTTCTACCACATGACCTTTGTCATATAATGGGAAGCAGGTCGGGTCTTCTTAATTTCCTTAACGTTCTCTAACGCGTTTCCTCCGAATTAGAAGGGTTTCTTAGTTTTCGACTTCACAATTTCTATTTCACCTCCCTTTAATCCTTAATATTCACGTTTCACCTCTAGACATGACTACTTTCCCGTCTTAGACCTCCAGATCTCAATGGCGAGGAATACACCTCGATCACCGTCACTTACAGATAATCGGTTGGTGGTCCTTGGATTTCTGCCCTCATTTTACCTCGTTCCTCATCCTTCCTATAACTGTGTCCTTCATAGTCCCATTACTTATAGTACTCGTATCCTTGACTACACATTCATGGCCTATTACTACACGTTGTCTCGCTCCTCTTATTTCCTTTTTTCCGATTACCCTTTCTTTTCTCATACTCGCTATCATTTTCGTTATTATATAATCCTTAGTCCAAACTTCCCCTACCGAACTTGATAAGCCTTCCCTATTCGTTCTATAGCTCGCTTTTCCGTTTCACACTCGTCGTTAGATTCTAGCGACATAGTTCATGTCGTAACTTTAGCCACTTTCTCACTAGGCTTTTCTTATTTTCATAACAATCTTCACTATATCTTACCTGTAACCAATCCTATTTTGTAACGCTTCTTATTCCTTTCTGATCAGCTTTACCCTTAATGTTTTACAAACTGTCTTATCCATATGTTCATATCTATCACAATTCTTTTCCTCCGTACTCTTGTCTTAATCATACTATTACTTCCTTTAACTATAAGCTCGTCGTCATCCGTCCCTGCTTATCCACTCAGTTGGCACCTTAATATAACTTTCTATCAAGGTTTGCCAGCTTTTTCTCAATCACCTCTTAGGATTACAAGCCCTTTACAAATTGCTTTTTATCGCGTCGCTGTCAACCTTCTAATTAATATTACCCTCAATTCAAAGAATTAACTTCTTTCTCGGTGTCGGCCATACTCGTAGCTTAGTCAACCAATTTTTTTTTTCTCATTACTATTGGCACGACCTTCCAAGACATATTACAAATCTATATCTCATTTTCACTTTATTTCTGGGAAAATTTCGTGAGTTTCACGAATCGCTACTATTATCTCAAAACTCGTACACAGAAATACCAACAATGCCTCACAGGGCCAACGTACATATATGCATATCGCATCATATCACAGCCTCACAGGGCTCCCAACATCATCGACAGTACAAAAATAATGAACATACCTTATATGCCTAACTTAATCGGCACCTGTCACACTTTCTTGTTTACTTTCCCTTTTAATCTTTCACTTGTATCTCAATCGTACTTCGATATCTCACCCGACATATATCTTTCATACCTTGGCTTACCTGCGCACTTCGTAGCTCCCAAATCCGTTAATCGCTTCCTTCCGTCGATGCCATTTCTCTGCTGAAATCAAAGGTTAGCGCAAATAATCTCATTTCCTATGACTTGGCTCTATGGCACGATCTAAGATGTCAAAGAAGAATAACCATCCTAGATGCCCCGTAGTGTCACGACTCAACCCCGTAGGCCGCGACCCGTGCCCGAATTGGGCACTCGTACATACCTAGTATCCCAAAATCGAAATAGCGTACGAATAACTTATACCGTGTACAAATAACATATATTTACGAAGAGTGGAACGTCGCCCCGAAGCTGTCACAAATATACAAATATACATATACGTCATCATAACTTCCAGAAAATAGTATCACATATAAGCCGATAAGGCTGTCATAGTATAGGGGGACGTCCAAATCACAAATCACACAGACACGACTGAATAGTGAGTACCCATAACCCACACATATATGTCTACAGACCTAAGGAGCATAACGAGAATTATATGACGGGACGAGGCCCCGCCGTGCCCGTGAACAAACATATGCATATATATACAATAACGAAGCCGGATCAAAGTATAGGCTCCGGTAACAAGGAGCGCTCAAGTCACCGAATAGGAATCCTAAGGGCGGTGGATCATCCAAAATGAGTACATATACCGCGGCATGAAACGCAATTTCCCCGAAGAAAGGGGGTCGCACGGAATATGTACCGAGTATGCAAAGCATGAAATATAGTGAACAAGATCACGGTGAAAACCAAAGTACGGAAAAGTAAATGCAATATTCAAAATATTAAAAAGCTTACTCATAAAAATACAAACCATGCATAGGGCTCTTAGAACGGTGGTCGCCCGCCCGTCGTTGGCGCCACGCCACATCATACTCGAGTAGATTTCATATCTCCGACACCCGACATATCATATCACATCATAACGCCGTAACACCCCATAACGCCAAATATACACGGTACCCGGCCAAAGGGGACTCGGCGTGCCGGACACATCATACTCCGAAATATATCAAAGTGCGCACGAAACATAACCGGCCGGACTCGGTGAAGGATATAGCAACCATATGCACGAGCGTAGTCGTGGGAGACTATATGCAGTTTAAAACATTTTTCAAAAACTCATAAAATAATCAAAGTGGGTTATCATTTAAAACCAAGGCGATAGTCAAATCAAGTTTCTTTCAAACGTCGATCGAGGACATATCAAATTGAACTTTAAGACTCGTAGACACATATCAAACCATATGAAATAGCTTATCGAAATTAAGGGCATAGTCGTCATTATAAAGTCGTTAGAGAAGTAGTAGTCAACGTCCGAAGTTTAAGACAATAATTATACTCAATCCTTTCGAAAGTCATTAGTTCTACACAAAGGAGAGTCTCGGGGCCCACGGACGAGTATCGAACCAATCCGGGTCCATTTATGAAAGTTGGAGATCTTATCCATTATAGAATCTCCGCGAACGTTTCAAAGGGATCCGAGCTCGTCTATGAAAGTTACGATTGTTCGTAGTTACGAAACCTTTTAAAAGCAACATTCTTTATGCAAAACTTGAAATCCAACTATACAAAAGACTTATGAACCATAGTTTGACAATATCAAGAACATTGACATCCGAAGGAAACAAGAATCATATACGGTCTCGGATCTTAAGAGTGGAGTTACCCGAGACTCGTATTCTAGCCTACATACAATCAAGACATGCCAAGAGAAAGAAAAGTTAGGCTTTACATACCTCGTCCGCTTCCTAAATTAATCCAAACTTACGTCTTGGCTTCTCCAAGATCTACAATAACATCATTAGACGCCAAACATTAGTCATACGCACTTAGGAATCCAATTCTAGGCTAGCACTTTATTTGCGAAAATTTGGGCGACATCTCCCCTGTAAATTCAACAACCCCGAGAATTCAACTCGCCAAATTCATCAACAACAATGCCAACAACCAAACTAGCAACATCAACAAGTGATTCAAAACTCATTCTAACATTAGTAACTCTTTTTCTATATACTTCGACGGCATTTCATTTACATTCAAATCACCACCTACAATTAAGCCAACTCCAATGCTCATACATTCAAATACCAATCCGAAACCATTCAAACAAAATTCAAGAACATTTCAAATAATCCACACAATATTCAAACGGCCCAACCAATGTGCAAAGCCACCCGAAACCTTCCAATTCCCATAGGGACAACAACAACACATTTCTTTCTTCCAAATTCATAAATTACATCAATAATCCGCATGTTAACAACATCATTTTCATCAATTCAAGAAACTACATTAAATTCACATTAGCTTCTAAAACAGCCCATATACGTTTTCCACTTCAACTTACATCATTAAGCTTTCATTATCATCATATAATCCACAACAACAACAACCAAAACACTAAATAAAATTAGTTCATTATATTCTACAAAACAGCCCACTACACGGCTCAACTTCAACACGCAACATATCATGATTTCCATCTATTTTTACACATTACAACACATTCAAAACATCCATAACACAGCTAAATCCAACCATTCAACCCACATAAAACAGCCCTTTAATCCATAAATCTCAACAAAATAACAAACTAGTTTATAACGCTATTTTCTCCGTTCTAATCCGTTAAAACTCTAATTAAACTTGTTAACAATGAAAAAGGGACCTTAGTCTTACCTTAAGTATGCAGCCAACACGTCACCCTCTTATTCTTGGCTGATTTTTAGCCCAAATTGAAGGCAACGTAACGTACAACACTTTTCTCTTCATGAGCTTCGCGATTCGGGGCTTAGATTGTGGTCAAATTTGGTTTCTCTCTCTACCTCTCCTCTCTCTCTCTCCATCTCTGAAAATCTGGATGTTTTGGTCTGAAAAATGAAGGATAAAGCTGAAAATTTCACTTAAATGGCATGGGTATTGGGCCTGACCCGACTTCGAATCGGGTTGGGCCGAATCCACTGTTCAGCTCGACCTTTCTGCTTTAAAACGTCCATATCTCCTTATCCCGATGTCGCCTGTGAACCCACGACCTATGGTTGGAAAGATATTTCAATTATCTACAACTTTCATTCTAGCAGTGTTCCAAAATTCTAAACTCATAATACCGGTTTGGCCCCTCGAAGTCAGATCACCCGAAGACGTTTTCTTAAATCGTCCCTTTGGAGGGCTTACACTCATTTTTAGCTTATGGGTCCTTCTTAAGACTTGCTCAACTTCACATGTACTACTCATATATCTCTTCATATGTCCTTTATAAAATCCCAACATGTGGGCCCCACCTTAACACACGACCACTTTGGCCTTTTCATGAAATTTTTATTTCAACTTCTAGCCCCTAATTTCTCTTAATATTCCATACACATAAAATTCATAAACAACTTATACATTACACCAAATCGAAAAATAGCCTTGTCCTTAACTTGTCGCAACTAACTTAAAATATTCCAACGTACAAAATACGGAATATAACACGTAGACCCCCCGTGCCCATAAATGTGGCACGCTTCACACCATAAAAGCTATAGCTCGGACACGACTTGGAGCTGCAGACAACCCCCTGACGAACAAGGCTATGGATCACCAATTTGTCACACCCCAATTCGTTGGCATGATGGGCACAAATTAAAAGGAGGTCGAGCGAAGAATGCACAAAATATGTAATCAGCATTTCAAATCATAACACAAATACATAACGAAAAGTTTTTGAAAGATAACGTGCTTTTTTACATTTGAAATAGCATAAGATGGGAGAGATAATAGTTATAATACAATACATAACAACACATCGGCTTTTCATAGGGATTACATTTCTATTGTGTTATACCGTGTACATACATCCATATCTCGTAACGGAACTCCGTATCCATAACATGATGCCACATTCCATAACCATATTTGTATTCGTAATCATATTTCTATTCATAGCATTTCTATGTTCATAGCATAGTCGTATTCATATGTAAAGCATGGAATACGCATTTTTACATAAGGTCATAACCGAAGGAAGGTTCGGTGAGTATAGTAGCCAAAATGGCAAAGTGCGTGCGTCGGAAATATAAATCATACATAAAAGGCTCGGGGTATGATAGTCGAATGTTCAAATGCTTACGCGCATTATATATATATATATATATATATATATATATATATATATATATATATATATATATATATATATATATATATATATATATACGCACATATAACGTGTCCCGCCCTCCATAAGGGACTCGGGGTTCATCATATCATACCATGTTATCATAGGTGTCACGACCCAACCCCGTAGGCCGCGACTAGCGCCCGAGTTGGACAGCACCACTTAACACTCGAATAGTCCACGCAAAAATAATAACTTAAATAATCAATAAAGTCTCGGATTGTCTTGCTTACTAGCAAAATTAACATACGTCATAATATACAAAGGCCACACGGGGCCAACATAACGTATATATACATATACGGCAAGCCGGCTAGGCACGGCTGCACGGGCGGCGAACCGCCCGAACATATCACATATACACACGTATACGTACGTACATACGTAACCATACATATCCACGGACCTCTAAACGAGTAACGAAAATCATATGACGGGACGGGGCCCCGTCGTACCACGAATAATAATGTACATATACATCGAAAAGTGTATATACCAAAATATATGAGCTCCGGAAGAAGGAGCACTCCCGGAAAATACGAATAGGTGTCCTAAGCGGGTGGATCACCAAGGCTCGTACTGCGGGCGTGAACGCGGCCCCCGGCGAAGGAGGGGTCGGTGCGGAATATGTGCGAGTATGTAAAGCGGGGATACGATAATCATAAGTCGACAACGAAGATGCAGAAATTAAGTACAATATGCAAATGTCAAAATACTTGTATAAAAAAAAACACAAATCATGCATAGGCTCTTAGAACGATGGTCGCCCGCCGACAATGGCGCCATACCACATCATACTCCAGAAGGTTTCAGATCTCCGACACCGACGGATCATATCATATCATACAACGTACCCCCCGTAACGCCAAATATACACGGTACCGGGAAGGGGGACACGGCGTGCGGGAACACATCATACTCCGAATATATATCATAGCGCGCACGAACATAACCGGCCGGGATCGGGCGGACGAGGTGACAACAATGAGCACGAGCGGAGTCGTGAGCACACATATGCATAAAATCATAATCATAAATCATAAAGTAAGTAAGAAGATCCATATGCCAAAGTTTAAACGAAAATAACATTAACTTTCTTGAAAAAATTATTACGGAAGCATAAAAAGCCGCGGGCCCCACGGACGGGTGCCGACCCCGTCCGAGCCCGACTATGGTAGTTAGGGGAAGAGATAGGTCTTATAAACATACATATTATGTTTGGGGCGTTCCGAGCTCGTATGCAAAAGTTACGGACGTTTAAAGTTCGGGACCTCTTTGTAGTCAAAATCTTTACAAGTCTTTTGAAACTCATTTATTTGAAAACTTAAGAACCTTATATCGAACAAAGTAATGAATCAATCTTTAGGATCAAACAAGTACGTATCTAAGCTCGGATTCTAAGAAGTGGAATTACCCAAGATGTGGGTCATAGCCTAATAGCACTAGGACATGCCAAATGAAAGAAAACGATGCCTTACATACCTTATCCCGCTCGCAAGCAAGTCAACCTTCGAAGCTTCAGGTACGCCAAGATCTACATAATGCCAAACATATTA
>NW_026727182.1:0-34285 GCF_029784015.1 Lycium ferocissimum | reverse complement strand
ACATCAAAGGCCATATTCGTCAACCTTGCACACACATACATATTCATGATTTTCATTTATTTCAACACTCTACAATAACCAAACATGCTTCATAACATTTAATTCATCACTTTTCAACATAATTCACACATACACGGCCAAACTACCTTACACACGGCCTCAACTTCATGTGGCCATATCTCATGAATTTCATCATAACAACATACAACAACACACATAAACCTTCCATAACTCATAAAAACAAGATTAAACTTACCTTTCTTCACAAATCCTCAACTTGTCCAAAGTTGGCCAAGGATGAAAACGAACAATCCAACGCTTGAAACAACACCTCCACATTACTAAGCACCCTCCAATTAGTAGGAAAACTAGGAGAAAATATTTTTGGAGTGAAGATTTTTGGATTTCATTTTCCCATGGGCTTGGCCGAGCGACTTTTTTTTCTCTCCAAGGTTCTTGATTGTTTTAAGTCTTGAAATGATGATGAATAATCCTCTAAGCCATCCTTATATTACAAATAATGGCCAACCATGTGGCCATGGCCCACTCCCTAAGGTGGCCGGCCACATGGCCCCATTTATTTCCTCCTTTTTATTTCAATAATAGCCAACTTCCCCTTAATTCCATCTTTGGTCCCAAAGTTTCTTTAATGTTTCCATATCAATAACGTCATACATACTTAGGTCACACGACAAAATCGAAGGTCACACGTCCCGACTCCGTACCCGGAATGGTCTTAATCCTAACTTATCATAGTTAACCGAATCGTCCGTCGTTCCAAATACGGGATGTAACACTTATGGGGTCTCATAGCGCCTCGGGGGGGGGGGGTTTCCTTATATGCCAACAGTCCTTTTTATGAAGTCTTCGTCTATACCTTATACCTCGTCTTCCTTCCCAACTCCGTGCCTAACATATCGGAAACTTCTCATCCTAAGTTTTTTTTTCGTTTACTTCTCTCGCCTATGTCACCATTTTGTCCCCATTTCCATACCCTTCCGTCCACTATTCGTCCTTTCACTTTAACCCACTTGCTCGTAATTCTTCCTTAACTATGCGTACGTGCTTTGTAGTCGTGCGTCCATATTTCGAAGTGTTCCGCTACTTTTGTTCTTAGCACAAAATCCTTACAATTTTCGCTCTCTCTTCATCCTTATTCATCGGGTCTTTAACTATATTTGTGATGCTATAGTCGAGCGGTCTCTTATGCACGCTCCCTCCATTTTATTTTATTTCCGCTAAGATCAAATCCTCGGACCTCACATGAATTCTTATTTCACACCTTGACTTCCACTCGGCAATGTCGACCCCTTACCTTATATATACCTTTCAATACCGAAGTCTTATAACATCGTCACTAAACTTAGTCATTCCTTCTCTTACTTCATATTTCCTTATCACGGTTACTATTCCTTTAGCCCCACTTGTCGCAATTAGTTCTCGAATTCCATATATTTCTCTCCTGTCTTCTTTTACCACACTCTATCCCCTTTTCATATGCTTACTTCGAGTTCTTACTCAAATAGTCTCTTGCTTTCTTTGTGTAATTTCCGGAGCTCAACTTACTGAGGTTTCCTACCTTTCACCCCCTTCCGGCAGTTTAATCTCTTCATTTTCCATCTACCCACTCTCTCTCTTTTCCAACTAACGTCACATTAGAATTTCCAATCTCAACCTATAGTAGAATAATAACAGCTTACTTTGCAACACTTTTACCATTTACTCTTGCTGTCACTCGAACTTCGGTACCATTTACTCGATTGATGCCTTTTTGTCTCGTAACTTCGGTTCTTTGGGATTCAGATGTCCACTGATACAATCATATATGGGATATCCTACACCTTCATATATATATATATATATATACAATTATTGTCAACTAGCCCATAAAATACGTCCAAACGCTGTTCAAGCCTATCCTAATTCCAGGGCTGTGATGCACTTCCTGTCTCTTCACCGAGCATGTCTGCCTCATCCTATGAGTCTTCTTATGGTCTCCAACCATCCCATATGCTCTAGTTTCCCTTAGGCTACCCTAACTTCTCGTTTGTCTCTTAAGTATGGACATATAGAATTTCTTGCATACTTCCCAGGGGGTCACCCATCCTGAAATTGCTCCCACCTGAGCACGCTTAACCTCGAAACTTTGGTGGAATCCGGTGCCTTAATGCTGATATAATCGCGTCCGCTCCATCACATGACCTTTATTACCTGATCTGGAGCAATTTAAAGCCTTATAGATTCCGGAACATTTTCGTAACACGTTCTTCTTTTACAATTACCGTTTTACCCTTTTCACTTCCTGATGTTCACTTTCCACCTGTGTGCACGACTATTTCCTGTCCTGGACCTCCAGATTTTCGATGGTAGTGATCGCACCTCTATTGCCATGCCAAGTCCATAACCTTCCTAAAACGACGCATCTCACTGGTTACTTATTTACAGTATTTCCTTTCCACGTTCCTTCCTGTTAGACAAATCTATTCTGGCGGAGCCTCCTTTATCATTCTCACTATTCAAATCTGTACGCAGCAAATATTAACAATACCTCGCAGGCTTACATACGTATACGACACACTCGACCCATCCGAGCCTCCGGCCGGGTACGCGAACGAGAATATCAATACTCGTCCCGTAACTTTCCGTATCGCTTCTCACTTTCTTCCGTCGTACGTAAAGCTTGTATAAAGGATTTCTCTTTCTGTGACTTGGCTCTATCGCACGATCTAAGACGAAGAAGGTCAACAATCCCTAGATGCCCCGCGACCTCCCCGTTTATAAATGTGGCCGGCTTCACACCCATAAACAGGACTCTACCGGACACGACTTTGCGGACAACCCTTAGACCGACCTGCTCACGATACCACTTTGTCACACCCCGATCTTACCGGGGTGTGATGGGCACCACCGACCCCATATTCGGAGCCGAGCGAACCCGCTGACTCTTATTACTCTCATATTCTCTTTGGATGCTTAAATCAAATACAGGTAAAATACATAGTAAAATTTTTAAAATTTCTTTTTGTCGTTTCTCAATTTAAACACAGTCTGTAAGTGTGAGGACTCTGTAACATAATGTGTAATAAAAATATATTAGCTAATGGACCCACTCTCAAAACTGACACCCGGGACTCACGACTGTACGCAAAGTCTCTAACTTCGAGCAAGCGCACAACACATATAATCGACTCGGCGGCACTCCGGTACAAATGGAGTCTACCAACTTGGAATGCCTTCGGCAATAGCTCTTACTTGTACGAGTGTACACACGCGGCATGAAACAGCGCCCACAAAAGGGGCGTCAGTACGAGCAATGTACCGAGTATGTAAGGCATGTATAATATTATACGAGAGATACATAACATAATTAATGACATAAAAGAAATATAGAGCATATCATGATGTAGGAGAGCAACCTGTACATATGAGTGTCTTTTTTTTGGCGAATACCATGCATGCTTAGTGCTGCGGAACGTGCAGCCCGGTCCGTATATCATGTCGCTGCGGAACGTGCAGCCCGATCCATATACATATATAATATAATATAATATAATGCTGCGGAACGTGCAGCCCGATCCATATACATATATAATGCCGAGGAACGTTCGGCCCGATCCATTTACCCACATATCCCGCGTCCGGGATGGTATCATATATTACACTCCAACTGATCAGGTGGCTATGCGTCTATAGCGCCTTCCCTCTTTCCCAACTTTCCCCATATACATATACATATGTCATATACATATATCATATAAGCATGCAGGAGAGCTCAAAGAAAGTCGTGTATCTGTCGGAGTGACGTAAGGTCGATAACCTCCGATGATGTTATGGAATAGCTATGGGCGTCATGCCTCACCTTGAAGGGACAATTAATATAAGGCGAGACTAACAATGGAGAATAACATCATGAGAAAACATAGAACATAATCATAAGGTGTCATTTCATATACTTGGGATCTTTAAAATAATCGTTATCCATAAGTAGAGTTGAGAAATCAAGAAATAGCTTAATCGTTATCATATCGTCATATTCATGATAGGAACATATCCTCGACATATTCATCATAGACAATTCCTCATATTTGACATCATCGTTGTCATTGTAAAATCATATCCGTCGTTTTAGTCATAAAAGCTCTTAGCCTCTTAAAACTTGGTTTTTTTTTTTTTTTTTTTTTTTTTTATGTGGACATTTTGAAAAAAGCAACTATAAACTTATTAGGAAAAGTCTTATACCTTGGGGTCGTAGGTTTCTAACTTTTGCAAGCAAGGAAGATATAAAAACATTTGAGACAATATAACGTGGGGATCATGCCTTTGGAAGAAAAGGGTCGAGCCTCACACACACACACGCCTTACTAGCTACGCTTATTCGTCCAAACTTGTTGGTCTACATTCAAGAAAATTGACGAAATCATTAGATTCATCACCCTATACTTGTCTCGGTCCTTCAAACACATTTACTTATGGTCTACCGAAATTTGGCGTACATCTCCCTGTAATTACACCGTCCCCGAGAATCTAACTCGGCCAATTTTACTCGACAACAATCCGGAATTCAACCCGGCCAAACTATCAACAATAATATCAACAATCTTGCCAACAACGACAACAATTAATCCAAAACACACTCTAACGTTAACAACCTTGTCTTACAATCCAATGACATTTCATTCGTATTCAATTCAATTCGCATAATATTCAAATGACTCAATCGTCATGCTACTTCACCCGACACCTTTCCATTCAATAAGAATAATAACAACCTAATTCCTTCTTTCAAATTTAATCGCAACAACCAACTTACTATCTTCCAACACATGTCTCATTTCCAATTTCATAAATTATATTTACAATTTACACATTAGTAATATCATTCCTACAAATATGATAAACCATACGATTATTACACTAACTCCTCCAATAATCACAAACGATCTCCATTTCGCTTTAAACCACTAAATCTTCATTTAACATCATAAAATCTATTACAACAACAATTAGAATACTAAGTAAAATTAATCCATTCCTTCCATACAATGCCCCACCTACTCGGCCACAACCACACCCATGCATATTTCATGAGTTACATTCTTTTCTACATGCTACAATATTCACAATTCATCTATAGCACATAAAAGAAGATTAGTTCTTACCCTTTTTCCCTTCGAGTTTCCTCTTGGTTAAGGTCATGAATTTGTCCAAATGAATAATTTCCCTGTTCCAAAAATTCTTCCATGTTGTAGAGGACCTTCCAATTACTTGAAATGCAAGAAGAAAATATTTTTTCTTCACCAACTCCATGGAGCAAATTTTTCCTAGCCATGGCCGAATGGCCCTTGGCTTTGCTCTTCCAATTTTTTCTTGAATTTTTATGACAATTATGTCTTGCTTGGTAAGCTCCCTCTTATATATATATAGTTCCCACAAGCATGTGAGGGGCACATGCACTCTTTCTCCATTTTGCTAGAGATTTCTTTTCTTTTATTTCTTTCTTTTCTCTTTTTTTTTTCATCAAAGATGACTAATGTCTTGCCTTATACACTTTGGTCCATATATATATATATATATATATATATATATATATATATATATATATATATATATTACTAATTTACCACATGTCTTCTCCTCCCTTTCTCTAGAAATTTCTTCCTTTTTCTTGAAATTTCCTTAAATTAAAACAAGATGACCACTTGTCTTCTTTCATAAACTTTGGTCCATGTAAGAGTGAGACCCACATATACTTACACACAAGGCCAAGCCTTGGCTTGGTCTAGAAATTTCAAGACAATTTTTTGTGAAATTTCCATTTTGCCCCTAGGCTTCCATAATATTACCATGAACCACTTTGCGAATTTTCCTTTTTATCCTTAGCCTTTCCCAATATTTCCCTACTAATAATATTCATAAACAATACTCATAAACAACTTGTGCATTGAAATAATTTTGGAAGTAGTCTTGCCTTTAACTTCTCGCAATTGTCCCGAATTATCCAAACGTACGAAATGCGGGTCATAACAGTAGTAGTTGCAAAGTCTTAAAGGTGGATAACTCAATTTAAAAGAGCAGCAAAATAATTTAAATGATTGTTTCATTTCATTGGGTAGCATCTCACTTTGGTGACTGGCGTCGTTTCACCTTAGTGATTAGCGTTCCATTTCATCAGTTAGCGTCTCTATTACGGTTCACTTTTACGCGGGCGCATAAAAGCTACTAGGACGTTGTTGGTGCTCTAATTGGACTTTAGTATTTTAGAGTCGCCACCTAATTTATTTAAAGAAAAACTAGGAAAACCGGGTAAAGGATTTTTCAAGCAGGAGAGAAATCTTTTTAGTATCAAACTTAGAGGTAAGGATTCTGGTGATCCCCTAGGGAATGTCCTACGCACCCTTGTATTAAATATCCGTAGAATACGGTTGACCGACGAGCTTCAATGTGTGATTAATGTATTTATTTTCTAAAATGTTGAACTTTCTGCAAAAATGTCATTGATTTTTCATCATAAACTGAAGAATTTTTTTGGCAAAAAGTCCCTTTAGAAAAGGGGGTTTTGGGTTTTTTTAAAAATAAAAAAATCTGCATAAGTGTTCAACTCACTTTATTGCCGGACTAGGACACACCCGGAACTTCTCCCGAGTAAAGTCACTACTATTCTAGTCCTAATAAAATGGGTTTAGTACTTATGGGTTTTGTTAATAATATAGGAAAATATGGAGTATATCTCCGTTTTATACACACACACACACACACACACACACACACACACACATATATATATATATATATATATATATAAATATAAAGAAAGAAAGGTTATTTAAGCCCATTTTTATCCATTTAAAGCTCAACAAGTCAACTTATATTCATTCCATCTTTTGAAACTTGGTCTAAGTGAATTCCTCTTGCTTTCAATCCGTAGCATTTTGGGCTTTTGGCCCAAACCATCTTAATTCTCATTCCGAAAATTAGCAAGTCAAAAGTCACGAAATCTTTCATCTTTTTTAAAGTTTCCAGAATTCAGTCCATATCAAGGGAGTTCTCATTGCTATTTTATAGTATAAATGCGCTATCCTCAAACCCATTTTTTTTTTGGGGCCAAATAAGTCTTAAGGTCCATCAAACAGTTTCAAAGTTTTATAACGGTCTGAAGGCCCAAAACTGATTAAAACATGGTTGTTTTATTGTCCAGTTCTACAAAAGGCAGCAGGCCCAAATCAATTCGATCTCATCAGATATATTGAATCAGTTTCAGAGTTTTTAAAAGAACTGAATTAAATACCAATTTCAGGCAAAGTTAAAACAGTCGAGTTTTGGGAAAAGATGTAGCGACTTCCTAAAATACTAAGTGTTGTCTCCTAAGTTCTACACATACATAGGGTTTTCAATATTTTTCAAGTGTTTTTACAAATTTACGTGCACAAATAATGAAAGAAATAGAGGGAGTTTGGGCTGGTGGGCCTGCCTAAGCCCACCAGTTACAATTTTCACCCATAGTTGGGCCTTTAAGGCAAATATTAGCTTCCCTTTCTTTTTATCGGACTCGATCAACGGACAGAAGTAATTGGGCCTGAGGCCCAACAAGTTTTCAAATGTGGAGAAATGGCCCGTGGGAGTTTCACATGCAACACGAAGTAGAATAGATTATATGTCACGACCCAAACTGATGAGTCGCGACGAGTGCCTGATCTCTAGTGACCAAACACCCCTACGCTCGTATCTGCACAACACTTTCTAACAAGGACCCATAAATAACTCAATTTGGACTATCTTGCCCTCAAGAAAGGTATATATATATATATATATATATATATATATATATATATATGTATATATATATGAATTGGAAAGAACAATACAGCCGACTAGGCCGCTACATATACTGTAAATAAAAGAATAGAAGCCGACAAGGCTACATCATCTGTCAGATACATACAACTGTCTACAGACCTCTACTAGAATAAAGTTGTAGAAAGGACGGGACAGGGCCCCGTCATACCTATGTGCATATACATCTCAAAAGAATGGCATACCAAAATAGACTGCAGCTCCGGATCAAATGGAGTGCACTGACCACCGCTGGATAGAGGTCCTACTAAGCTGGACCGCCTGTCTGTCTACCTAAACCTGCGAGCATGAACGCAGCCCCCTCGAGCAACAGGAGAGTCAGTACAGATAATATACTGAGTATGTAAAGCATAAGAGTAATGTATAAAAAAGAATCATGAATGAAATTTGAAACTCATAAGCTGAAATGACTGTCTGACTGCATCTGTATGACTAAATATCTGACCATATCTATACAACTCTGCATGTATTTGTATGAACGAGTATCTGTAAGTATTTGCATAAATCTGTATAACTGACAATGCCTCTGTGGGCGCATAATGTGCACGCTCTCGATGATAATCATGCTCATATACATAAATATAGGTCATAGTGCTGAGGAACGTTCAGCCCAATCCATATCCCATATAATAGTGCCGAGGAACGTACGGCCCGATCCATATATCATATAATAATGCCAAGGAACGTACGGCCCGATCCATATATCATCATCAAGGTGCACCAGCTGATCAGGTGATAATGCATATATAACGCCTATCCCTTTCCTCATACCCCATATACATATAATACACGCGTATATAACGCCTTCTGGTCATGGGTCAATATGCATACGTATGGATGAATGCAATGCATGTATAAACTAAATACATAGAACTCTCGAAGTGACACAAGGTCGTACTATCTCCGATGCACATCTTTTGAGCTAACATCATCAATACACGAAATCTCAAGACCTATGAACAGAAGGAACAATCATAAACGGGGTATAGGAACATCAATGACTGAAGTACTCCTAATGCTTGTAAGAGTAGAGTAATATGGAAGCTCGTTTACTCTCTTGTTGGGTCGTATCATAAGATCATGCCAAAAATAAAAGAAGGGTTAGCCTTGACATACCTTGAAGTGTATCTAATCGTCCAACTTCTACTTTTCAAACTCGTAAGTCTACAATCAAAATTACATAGGCCTTAATCAGACTTATTTACCTCGCTTACTAACCATTTTAAATATAAAAGAGCTTAACGAATTGTGGACAACATTCCCCTTATACACTTAACAATCCTTCAACTTCCAATTCAATCCAACATTAACCACAATGTCAACAAAAACAATGACAACACTTACATATCAAGATATACCCAAACCCATTCCCAATCATCTCTTAAAACAGCCCCTAATCACCATCTTACCCTTCATCAACTTACCACTTTCATAGCTATCTTCTCTTTACTTAAAACCATCTTACCTTTCATAACTCTTAGTAATTAACTTAAGTACAAAGGTAGGTGTTACACCTCGGAAAATTTTCCGTTGATGCACAGTGAATAGGATAGTGAAGAGCACGAAGTATATGATGTCTCTATAAGTAAGAAGTAGAATTTGATGACCTTAAGTAAGATTTCAAAGACATTCGATGTTAGAAGAGAAAGTTGCCAGGAGAAGGCCATGTATGCGATAAGTATCGGAAGGAATTTATGAGTAACGAGTTAATGTTGACTTAAAGATATTTTCGAAAAGTGTTATAGCGTCCCTTAGATTGGTATTGCGGTGTTAGACAAGTGCCAAGAAGGTTCCATAAGGATTGGAGATCAAACGAGTCGACGAGAACAAGATCGGAACCACTGGGCATTATACGGCCAGACATACTGGCCGTGTAAAAGATACGGACCGTATGTCCAGCCGTAGGTTCAGCCCAGAATGGCATGCCTCACTGGACCAGATATACGGTCCAGACATACGGCCCGTGAAAATTATACGGACCGTATGTTGGTCCGTACATTCTGGTTGGGACAGATTTGTGTATTTAATGAAGGATCCAAGTTTTATTTCATTTCATTTCCATTTCACTCCTCTTCTCTCTAAAACATCTCTCCACATTTCTCCCACAAGTTTTCAAGAGAATTAGTGTTCAACTTCATCAAACCAAGTGAATCAAAGTAAGAAAACCCATTAAAGTTCATCAAAAGCAAGGAATTCAAGTGAAGAAAAATCTAGGGTTTTGCTCAAGTGAGGTATATGCAACCAAGGTCCAATCCTACACCATCTAAGGTAAGTTTTATGATGTTTCCATGTTGTTTAAATTATTTAGAAGTTGAAACACTTGGATTACAAAAGAATATAAGAAATGGGTCATGAATGTGTGAATAGTGTCACTTTTGAGTGAATGTTTGGAATAAGTTATGATTCTTGATACATTATGAATATGATCATGTTATAAATGATATTGAGAGTATGGAATCAACATTGTATGTGAATGAACGTATTGTCAAGGTATGACTATGAATGTGGATGAATTAAAGTGAATTGTGAAGTAAGAGTAATGTGGTTGATTAAAGGCTATCGTGATGATAATATGAATGTTATTATTGATGATTGGGAGTTGATATACATTATGGAGGAAGTTGTATAAATAAAGGAGATGCTGTCCGATTTTCTCTAGAATTAGTCATGAATGCTAAGCTATCCATTCTCTAATGTTAGTATAACTTCGATGAAGGTAGAACGTGAGCCTTGAAGAAGCTCGTACGAGTGATAAAATAGTTGCACGATAAGGTATGTAAGGCTAACCCTTCTTTCATAAGGCATGGTTCTTTGGCCAAATGTTCATCTTCCTATGAGTTCATGATACTCTCTAATGATCCTAGCTCTAGAAGCTATTAAGCTTATGATGCTCAAATGATACGATTGTACTAAGTTCCTTATACGACGAGTAATACTCGAAGGATAGAATGTAATGAATGACGATAGTAAAAAGGCTAAAGATAGATATGAGCTTATATGTATGTGTGCCCATGAGAGGCTATTATGAACCCCGAGCTTATATGGCCGGGTAGAGTATAATGAATATGTATATGTATATCTATATATAACGATGCGCGCGCACCACTGCAGTTGGGTACGAACAAACCCTGAGCCTTGGTAGGGCCAGGTACGTGAAACACCGAACCTTCGTGGTCGGGTATGCTATATAAATGCTATGTATATGACATCTATATGAGTACGATTATGCTATGTATATGACATCTATATGAGTACGATTATGCTATGTATATGACATCTATATGAGTACGATTATGCTATGTATATAACATCTATATAAGTACGATTATGCTATGTAGATGACATCAATAAGAGTACGAATATGTTAAGACCATGTAAGTGCCAAGTAAGGGCTATGTATATGTGAAGTATATGATATGAGCATGAGTATGAAAGGAAATATGAATACGAATACGAAAATGGATATGAAAGGTAAACGAATACGAATGTATGTACGCGAATACGCAATAAAAATGGAATGTCCCTATGGAAAGCAAGTAAGTGCTATGACGATGATACTATTATCTCCAGTTCTATGTTGTTTCATACGCTGACTATTATGCTTTCATATTGATATTGATCATGCTTTACATACTCAGTACATTCTTCGTACTGACGTCCTTTTATTTGTGGACGCTGCGTCATGCCCGTAGGTGGCCAGGGAGACAGACTCGATCCATAGCGGTATTATCTCAGGGACTATATATGTTACACCTCGCATTTTGTGCGTATTCGGAATAATCGGAAATAAGTCGGAATGGTAGAAATTAAGGTTCTAATTGGATTCTACTTGGTGTGCATGTGATGTTTTAGGGGATATTGACGTGGAAATATTGGAAAAGTCTAAGGGCAAAATTGGAATTTTGGAAAATGGTTTCATGAATTATCAAAAATGTGGAGCAAATAAAATTGGGCTTGGAAAATTAGCAAAACAAAATGAATGAAAAATTTGGCCCAACCCAAAGTGGGTGGCCGGCCATGGCTTGGACAAAATTAAATCCAAGCCATGTGCATGGTCATGTGACAAGCTAAGAATAAAAGGGGCCAAGGTTCATTAATTCTCTAGAATTTTCAAGACAAGGCAAGAAGGAGAAAACAAGAGAAAAACAAGAACTAAACATAAGGGGCCATTCGGCCAACCCTTCCAAAAATCCAACCCTCCAAATCTTGATTCCAAAATTATTTTCTTGTGGTTTTTATACCAATTCAAGGTCCCTCTACAACGTGGTGCGATTATTTCGGAAGATAACCCATTGGTTTCGTCGTTTGAGTAATTTGGTGGAGTGAAGAAGATTGGAGAAAAAGGTAAGAATTCATCCTTCTAATTATGTTATGAAGGTTTGTTTGCGTTGTAGCATATGTAAATGAGAAGAAAATATAGAAATATGGAAGTTTGCATGGTGAAAGTAAATGCATGTAAGTAGCCGTGCATATGCATTAGTATATAGTGTGATTATGTGGAATTTTAGTTGTGGTTATGATGGAATTCACATTGGAAATGAAAGTTGAACAAACTTGGTTGAAGTTGGAATATAGGTGCTTGGCCGTGTGGTATGGTAGTGCTAGAAAGGGAGCGAATTAATGTTGTTTAGTATGTTAGTGGTCTTGTTATGATCCTTGTAAGGTAAATGAAGTTAAAATGATGTAAGTTTGCATTGGAACGGAATGTAGGAACTTATGTCGTATTTTTATGATTTTATGACATTATGGGAGTTAAGATGTTAGGGTGAAAATTATGATGATTATTGATGAACTTGGAAGATGGAAACATGTTATGAATATGTATGTTAAAGATTAGAAGATTTGGATAAATTATGACTTTGGTGAAAAGTTGTATATTTTGCATAGCTTGAGTATATATTGTAGAAATGGTACGAAATGATTCCGAATGGCATTGTAATGATTTTGATTGGTAAAGAATGTGAGTATGATGGTATTTATTGGGACATGTGAAGTCGGAACGGAAGTTATTGTATTATGTTGGAAAGTGGGCTAATTGTATTATATTGTGTTTTGTTGTGATTGTTGATGTTGTTGTTGGGTTGTTGTTGATTGTTTTGAGCCGAGTTTAATTCTCGGGGTGTCGTATGTATAGGGGAGATGCTGCCCAAATTTTTATAAAACAATATTGGCTAAGCTTGGAAATTGTAAGTCTCATGAATAGTAACTGGTCAATGTGACCATTTACAGATCTTTGGCGAAACGAGAAGTGAATTTGGAAAGGCGTAAGGAGCATAAAAGGTATGTAAAGCTACCCCTATTCTTTCCTTGGCACGCCCTAGATGTACTAGGCTTGAATTCGGGCCTCGGGGATAACTCTACTCTTCGGAATCCACGTCCGAAATCTCTCTTTTTACCTTGATGAAGAATTGAACTAGTTAGGTCGCAAACGACTAGAAAGGTGATCTACACCTCCAAAACTTGTGCAAATGATACCCGATTATCTAAGAAATCCTTGTAATGATATTATGAAGTTTAGCATACGCAATTTACGTCCGCCACCTCAATTGACCGAGGTGGGCCCACTATTTTCGATTTTACCCTTTTGTGCTTATGACTTGTCTTCGAACGGCTTTAAAAGAAACGTTTTAACTACTCCGCTATCTATTATTGAAAAATTGTTTTGAATATTCCGTTGAGTCCTATAAATTGTTTTGGATCTGGGAAACGATCTCAGAGGGATTTATGCCTTTGTAACTCGTAATGACACCCGGAATTCACTTATTATGACTCCGTCCGGTTTCATTGATTTGATTTGTCACTCGATATGCCTCATTGAGTCTCTGGAAATATATATGTTATTTTTATTGCATTTAGTTTCTCACTACTCCACTCGTGGATGCCTCAATGCTTCCTTCACTGAGCCCGGCCAGGATTTGTTATCAAGCGCATTCCTCGCATTTATTCGCCGTGCCTCGGTGCGAGGGGGCAGTATGACATGTACATGGGTCCGAAGTATGATGTGCCATGTACATATATTCGATATCCGATGATGTGATGTGATGTGGCCACCGGGTATGTTGTGATGTGATCGGAGATATTCCCTACTCCGAAGTATGATGTGTTATGGCGCCGGAGACGGGGCGCCCATGTCTCGTTCACCGAGTCCCATGCGGGGCCGGTTTGGCATATATGTTTTCTCGCATGCATTATTTATGACTTTTGATATGCATTTTTGATTTCCTATGTACCTTGTTCATTCTCCGCACACTCGTTCGATCTTTAATTTTATTTAGTACGCCCTCTACGCTTTACATATTCGGTACATTTTCCGTACCGACCCCCTTTCTTCGGGGGCTATTTTGCGTTTCGTGCCACGTGTGTACGTACGTTTGATTTGCTGATTCGCCGCCTAGGTTATCGCGTACCGCTTGAAGTGCTCCTTTGTCCCAGAGCCCATATTTTGGTATAGACTTTTCTCGTTGTTTATGTATTTATACGTTTCGGGGTACGACGGGGCCCTGTCCCGGCATATGATTATGGTTTTGTTCTGTAGAGGTCTGTAGACATGTGGTGTGGGTTCTGTAAATGCTCGTGAGTGTCGCGTACGATTATGGCTTATCTATGTGTTGTAACGGCCCTATCGGCCTTCGTGCGCTATATCGCTCGACATGATTAAATTACTATTTCTGTTTATTTTTAATATTTTGCTAAATTAGGATAAGGTACGTATGAGTGCCCAACTAGGGTAGGAGTCGCGGCCTACGGAGTTGGGTCGTGACAATATAGCAGGGCTCCATTTCATTCGGAGCTGCAGCTTTTGGTATAGATTCTTTTGTGTATATATTCATGGGCACGACGGGGTCCTGTCCCGCCTATATGATATGATATGAGGCTCGTAGACATGTGTATATGGTTAGATATGTTTGGCCTTGTTGGCCTATATTTTGGGATATTATGTTGATAGCCTCGTCGGCATATGTGCATTTGTATGGGCATAGTTGTTAATGATGATACAGATATGTTGTTGCCCAATGATATTAGAATGATGATGAATGAAAAGCATGACTTAGCTATGTGGCTCACCTAGATGTGATGTATAAATACGTTAAGGGGTGCTCGGGTGGGCTAGCACCGGGTGCTCGTCGCGGCCCTCCGGTTAGGTCGTGCAGTAGGATTCATTTACATACCTTGATGGGTCTAAGATTCCAAGGATCAACTTCAACTCCAACTTCCCAAGCTTCACAACTTTAATGAAACCCTAGGAACCATCTTCTTCTTCACAAGCTCGGGTTTACGGGATTCGGATCTTACCAAATCCCCACTAATATAATGGAAATTATAGAGAGGAGATATTCTAGGGCTTTCCCTAATTTGGGAGTGGAAAATAATGAAATAAAACATGAGGGCTCCATATATATAGGTGGGGCAAAATAGCCCCAGCGGTAGCCGGTCGACGAGCAGGTCGACAGTCCATCGACACGTCGATGGTGCGTCGACTTGCCCCGTCCCTACTCCATCTGAGATTGTGAGATAGCGGCGTGTCGACGGCGTGGGTTGACGCCACCGTCGACACGTCAACGGTCCATTGAAGGGGACTGGTTCCTGCCAGTTCCCTGAGTCCCCCAGCTTGCGACTCGATCCGTTTAACTCCCAATCCTATTATATTGCGAAGGACACTTACCCATACTTTGGTGCACGCGAGGTGAAGCACTTAATATCTCAAAAATCGGGTGCGGTTTCCATTCTAAGGGCATATGCCAGCAATAAGCCAAAAACTTTCTTGCGACAAAAACGAGAGGTGTAACATTCTTCCCCCCTAGAAACATTCGTCCTCGAATGTTCATACAAGTCATGGGTTATAAAAAAATTGGCCGAGTCTCCCCAGTAAATATACTAATCCAACCTTCACACAGCAACCCAAAATAATGCCACACAGGTCCAAATGCTAAAATATACAACACCATGGCCTCACACGGCCAATCACAATAACTATAAAGGAAACCAATACCTGGAGGAGATGATGCCTCAGACGGAGCCTCCTGAGGTGACGGAAATAAATGCTGATATTTAGCCTTCATTTCCTCTTCCGCTTCCCAAGTCATTTTCTCAACATTATTATTTCTCCAGAGTAATTTAACAGAAGCCACATCTTTAGTTCGTAATCGATGAACCTGTCTATCCAATATAGCCACTGGTATTTCGTCATACGATAGCTGCTCAGTCACCTGAATATCATCTACCGATACGACTCTTGAAGAATCTCATATATACTTACGAAGCATGGACACATGAAATACCGGATGTACAGGCTTCAACTCAGAAGGTAACTCTAACTCATATGCTACCTTACCCACAGTACGAATAATTTTATATGGTCCAATGTATCGAGGGCTCAACTTACCCTTTTTACCAAATCTCATTACCTCTTTCATAGGCGAAACCTTTAGTAAAACCCAGTCGCCTGCCTCAAACTCCAACCTGCATTGCCGATTATCTGCATAGGATTTCTGTCGACTCTGTGCTGTTAGTAATCTTTCCTGAATCATTTTCACCTAATTAGCTGCTTGCTGAATTAAATCTGGGCCCACTAACGGGTTTTCTCCAATATCAAACCATCCTATAGGGGATCTACATCTCTGCTCATACAAAGCCTCATAAGGAGCCATCTGGATACTGGAATGATAACTGTTATTATAGGCAAACTCAATAATAGGTAAATGATCATCCTAACTGCCTTGGAAATCAATTACACAAGCTCTCAACATATCCTCAAGTGTCTGTATAGTACGCTCCGCTTGTCCATCTGTTTGCAGGTGAAATGCAGTACTAAGGCTCACCTGAGTCCCCAATCCATTCTGAAAATATTTCCAGAAGTTAGCTGTAAATGGCGCTCCTCTATCTAAAATAATGGCTATAGGAACACCATGAAGTCGTGCAATCTCTTTAATGTAAAGCTTCGTATAACCCTCAGCTGCATAAGTAGTTCGAACAGGCAAGAAATGAGCGGACTTTGTAAGCCTATCAACTATGACCCAGATTGAATCATACTTCCGCTGAGTACGGGGCAAACCTGGAATGAAATCCATATTAATTATCTCCCATTTCCATGTCGGAATCTCCATAGCTTGCAATAAACCTCTAGGCTTCTGGTGGTCTATCTTAACTTGCTGATAATTTAGATACTGAGCGACAAACACCGCTATATCTTTCTTCATGCCATCCCACCAATACACTTCCTTGAGATCATGATACATCTTTGTTATGCCCGGATGAATAGAATACCGAGAATAATGGGCTTCTCCCATAACCTGCTGGCGAAGTCCTGCAACATTAGGAATGCATAATCTACCTCGATACCTGAGTACTCCATCACCGGTAATCACAAAAGGTTTCTCTTCCTTCTGGTGTGCCGTATCTCGGTAATGAACTAAAACAAGATCCTCGTATTGATGCTCCGTTATCTCTATTATTAAAAAGGACATTGCTGTATTCTGAACTGTAACTTCTATATCACCTGAGTCTATTAACCTGACTCCCAGACTAGCTAGCCGACAAACATCACCAACTAGCTCCCTCTTCTCTGGCTGCAAATATGATAGGCTACCCATAGACTTACGACTAAGAGCATCGGCTACTACATTGGCCTTCCCAGAATGGTACAGAATGTCAACATCATAATCTTTCAGCAACTCTAGCCGTCGTCTCTGGCGTAAATTCAAGTCCTTCTGCTTGAAGATGTACTGAAGGCTCTTATGGTCAGTATAGATATCAACATGAACACCGTATAAATAGTGCCTCCATATTTTCAAGGCATGAATCACTGCAGCTAACTCAAGATCATGGAGGGATTATTCTTCTTGTGCTATTTCAACTGTCTTGAAGCATAAGCGACAACCTTTCCGTGCTACATTAATACACAGCCCAAACCAATACATGAAGAATCATAATATACCACATAGCCGTCTGTTCCCTCTGGAAGAGTCAAAACGGGTACTGAGGTCAACTTATCCTTCAATATCTGAAAACTCCGCTCACACGCAATTGTCCACTGAAACTTAGCTGATTTCTAAGTCAACTTAGTCAACGGGGATGAAAGAGAAGAAAATCCTTCTACGAACCTTCTATAATAACCAGGAAAACCTAAGAAACTACGTATCTCTATTGGTGTCGTGGGTCTTGGCCAATTCTTTACAGCCTCAATCTTTTGAATATCCACTCTAATGCCTTTATCTGAAATAATGTGACCCAAAAAATCCACAGAGTTCAACTAGAACTCACATTTGGAGAACTTGGCATGCCACTCTCTACCTCGAAGAACTCCAAGCACTGCTCGTAGATTTTCTGCACGATCAGCCTCTGACGGTGAATAAACAAAAATATCATCTATAAACAGATCTAGGAAAGGCCTGAATACACGATTCATCAAGTCCATGAACACAACTGGAGCATTAGTTAGCCCGAACGACATAACACGAAATTCGTAGTGGCCATATCTAGTCCGGAATGCCTTCTTAGGAATGTCTTCTTCCTTCACCCTAACCTGGTGGTACCCCGTTCTCAAGTCTATCTTCGAGAAGTTTTAAGCGCCTTGTTGTTGATCAAACAAGTCATCAATCCTCGAAAGTGGATATTTATCCTTCACAGTCACTGTATTTAACTGTCGGTAATCGATACACATTCACAAGGAGCCATCCTTCTTCCTTACAAACAATACCGGTGCTCCCCACCGCGATGCACTGGGCCTAATAAAGCCCTTCTCAGGTAGATCCTTCAGCTGTTCCTTCAATTCTTTGAACTCCGCAGGTTCCATCCTATAAGGAAGAATAGATATTGGCTGAGTATCTGACAATAGATCAATAGTAAAATCAATCTCTCGCTCTGGGGGAATGCCCCGGAGCTCATTTGGAAACACTTCTGGAAACTCATTAACCACGGGACAGATTGAAGGGTCGGTGAATCTGCTTGCATATTTTGAACTCGAACTAGGTGATAAATATACCCTTTTATGATCATCTTACTTGCCTTAAGGTAGGAAATAAACCTACCCCTCGGCGAAGCAGGGTGTGATGGGCACCCGACCCCATATTCGGAGCCGAGCGAACCCGCGGACTCTTATTACTCACATATTCTCTTTGGATTCTTAAATCAAATGAAAGTAAAATACATAGTAAAATTTTCAAAATCTTTTTGTCGTTTCTCAAATTAAACACGATACCGTAAGCGTAAGGACTCTATAACATAATGTATAATAAAAACATATCGGCTAGTGGGGCCGTTTTCAAAATCGACACTCTGACCCACGACTCGTCTGTCCGCAAAGTCTCTAACTTCGAACAAACCGCACAAAAGACACATACTCGACTCGACAGACTCCGAACAAATGGAGTCTACTAACTCCGCTGGAACGTCTTCTGTAATGGCTTCTACTCATCTGGTATACATGCGCGGCATGAAACGCAGCGCCCATAAAAAGGGACGTCAGTACGAGCAATGTACTGAGTATGTAAGGCATGAACAAATAACGTAGTAAGGGGTATACATATGAATAATATCCATATAAAAACATAGAACATATCATGAGGAAGAAGAGTAACCCGTACATGTGGATGCCGCCTAGGCGTATGCCATGCATGCTTATTCTTTCCTTTGAAAACATTTCTTTTCCGTATACATGTGAAAATAGAACATGTCATAGCGCCGAACGACGTCGGCTCGCCCACATATGTCCCGCGTCCGGCATCCCGTGTCCGGGATGGAGTTTACGCCGGTGACCTGTGTGGCAATGCGTCTATAGCGCAACATGTCTCCCTTTCCCCATATCCCCCATATACATATACATATGTCATATACATATATCATATAAGCATGCAGGAGAGCCCAAAGAAAGCCATGTATCTATCGGAGTGACGTAAGGTCGGTAACCTCCGATGATGTTATGGAATAGCCATGGGCCTCGTGCCTCACCTTGAAGGGACAATTAATATAAGGCGAGTCTAACAATGAAGAGTGACATCATGAGAAAACATGGAATAGGATCGTAAGGCATCGTTTCATATACTAGAGATCTTTAAAATAGTCATTATCCATAAGTAGAGTTGAGAAATCAAGAAATAACTTAACATTCTCATACTGTCATATCCATGGTAGGAACGTATCCTCGACATATTCGTGATAGACGTTTTCTCATGTTTGTCATCATCGTTGTCATTATAAAATCATATTCGTCGTTTTAGTCATAAAAGCTCTCAACCTCTTAAAACTTGGTTTTTGAAAAGTATGGACATTTGAAAAACAACTATGAACTTATTAGGAAAAGACTTATACCTTGGAGTCATAGGCTTCTAACTCTTGCAAGCAAGGAAGATATAAAAACATTTAAGACATTATAACGTGGGGGTCATGCCTTTTGAAGAAAAGAGACGAGCCTCACATACCTGTGCCGCGCCTTACTAGATACGCTTGTCCGTCCAACTTGTTAGTCTACATTCAAGAAAATTGATGCAACCATTAGATTCATTACTAAGCACACTTGTCTTGATTTTTCAAATAAATTCACTTATGATCTCCGAAATTCCGGCAAAGATCTCCCCCGTAAATACACCATCCCCGAGATCTTACTCGGCCCAAATCATCAACAACAAACCCGAGAATGGAACTCGGCCAAACCAATAACAATGCTAGCAATTATTCTAGCAACACTTCAATATTCAATTCAATTCGATTCAATTCAATTCAATTCACAAAATATTCAAGCAACCCAATTAATACATACTTCCACCCGAAATCTCACAACACCACCAAAGTCAACAACGCATTACTTCCTTCCAAATTTATGAGTTATATCGACAATCCATATCAACAACCATGCATTAACAACATTACTCATGCAATGTAAGAATTCAAGCTAATGCCGCATCGACTTCTTCAACATTCCGATAATGGTTATAACTTCACTTTAAGCCATCAAACCTTCATTTATCATTATGAAATTCACAATTCAACAACTAAAATATTAAATAGAGTCAATTCACTACAACTTGCCAAACCACCTATCATTCGGCCACAACAACCACATACATATTCTCATGAGTTTTTCATCCGTTTCTATACATTACATTACAACGACAACAACAACCAACATGCTACATAAAATTAATCCATTCTTTTCTACACAACACAACCATGCACGGTCCAATACTACACACACACGGTTACTACCCAACATCTATACCTTCATGATTTTCACCCATTTTTACATACTACACTACCCACAATCATCCAACACTATACATATACGGCCACACACCAACACACATATTTTCATATATTTCGTCCATTTCTTCACTCTACAACATATAAAAACCATCCACAACATACAAAAGAAGATGAAACCTTACCTTTTTCCACTTAGTTCTTCAACTTCGCTAGAGTTGTGCCTTGCAAGAATGAATGGTTTTCTTGTTCCAACAACCACTCCATGTTAATTAGGGCCTTCAACTTGCTTGGAATACTAGAAGCAATAATTTTTTCTTGATCAACTTCATGAAGTCAATTCTCCATAGCCATGGCCAAGTGGCGCCTAATTTTTGCTTGGAGTTTTTCTTGAATTTTTCATGACAATTATGTCTTGCTTGGTAGGCTCTCTTTCTTATATATATAGTTTTTATAGGCATGCGAGGGACACATGCCCTCTTCTCCATTCTTCTTGAATTTTCCAAAATAATTAAAGAAGACTAAGTGTCTTCTTTTGTAACTTTAGTCCATATGTCCTTATAATTTATAATTAGCCCCCATTAAATATGAAATGGCCACATGCCTCCCCTTCTTCCTTTTTCTAGAAATTTCTTCCTTTTTCTTGAAATTTCCTTAAATTAAAACAAGATGACCACTTGTCTTTTTATAAATTTTGGTCCATATAAGAGTGGGACCCACATATACACATACACACACATGGCCAAGCCTTGGCTTGGTCTAGAATTTTCAAGACAATTTTTGTGAAATTCCCATTTTGCCCTTAGCCTTCCATAATATTACCATGAACCTTTAGTAAATATCCCTTTTTACCCTTGGCCTTTTCCAACATTTCCATACTAATAAGGTTCATAAATAATATTCACAACCCACTTGTACATTAAAATAATTTTGGAAATAGTCTTGCCTTTAACTTCTCGCAATTATCCCGAATTATCCAAGCGTACGAAATACGGGTTATAACATCCTCCCCCCCTTAGAACATTCGTCCTCGAATGTTCAACTGATCTTATGGGGTCTCGTAGCACTTCGGGGGGTTCCTTTCATAGCTGTCCTTTCCTTCATGCTCACTCCTTAACTTTTACCCTATTTCCCTTATGGTCGAACTCCTCGGTCTTTCCATGAGTCCTCATTCCGTGTCATAGGTTTCCTAATCCACTGCACCAACTTGTTCCTACTTCTTTCATGTATTCTCTTGATAGGACGATATGCCTTAAACCCTGGCTCCAGGCTACAATATGTTCTCCCCTCCTTTAAGGGGTTCCTTATATGCCAACAGTCCTTTTATGAAGTCTTCGTCTATCCTTTATTCCTCGTCTTCCTTCCCAACTCTGTGTCTAACATGTCGGAAACTTCTAATCCTAAGTTTTTCTTTTACTTTCTGTCCTTGTCGTCCCTCTATCCATATTTCCATACCTTACTATTCACTATTCGTTTTCTCCCTTGCTTCGCTCACTTACTCAAAAATTTCCTTAACTACACCTTCACGTTGCAGCTGTGCATCCATGCTGTCTTCCCTTTAACATAGAATCCTTACAATTTTTTTTTTTTTTTACTTCCTTCATCCTTATTTATCGGGTCATTAACTATATTTATGATGCTATAACCGAGCGGTCTCCTATGCACGTTCCCTCCATTTATTCTGTTTCCGCTAAGATCAAATCCTTCAGACTTCACATGAACTCTTATTCCACACCTTCAACTTCCACTCGACAATGTCGACCCATTACCTTTATATACCTTTCAATACCGAAGTCTTACAACACCGCCACTAAACTTAGTCATTCCTTTTCTTACTTCACATTTCCTTGTCACGGTTACTATTCTTTTAGCCTCACTTATCGCAATTAGTTCTCGAATCCCATACATTCCTCTCCTGTCTTCTTTTACCACACTCTATCCCCTTTTCACATGCTTCTTTCGAGTCCTTTCCCCAATAGCCGCGTGTTTTACCGGTAGTTTTTCTCGGGAGCTTCACTTACTGAGGTTCCTTACCTTTCTCTTTCTTCCGTCACTTTGATCTCTTCATTTTCCATCTACTCACTCTCTTTCTTTTCCAAATATCGTTATACTAGAATTTCCAATCTCAACCTATAGTGAATTAATAACAACTTACTTTGCAACACTTGTACCATTTAGTCTTGCGGTTACTCGATCTTCGGTACCCTTGCTCGGTTGATGCTTCTTATATCGTAGCTTCGATTCGGGACTCACATGTCCACCGATACAATCATATACGGGATATCCTATATATATATATATATATATATATATATATATATATATATATATATATATATATATATATTACTATCAACTAACCCACAAAATATCTCCAACTACGTTCAAGCCTACCCTAATTCCAAAGCCGTGATGCACTTCCTCGTCTCTTCGCCGAGCAAGTACGTTTCGTCCTACGCGTCTTCTTATGGTCTCCAACCATCCCATACGCTCTAGTTTCCCTTAGGCTACCCTAACTTCTCATTTGTCTCTTAGGTCTGAATATATCGAATTTCTCGCATACTTCCCAGGGGGTCACCCATCATAGAATTGCTCCCACCTGAGCACGCTTAACCTCGAAACTTTGGTGGAATCCGGTGCCTTAATGCTGATATAATCGCGTCCGCTCCCTCCCATGACCTTTATTACCTGATGCGGAGCAATTTAAAGCCTTACCGATTCGGGACATTTTCGTAACACGTCCTTCTTTTACAATTTCTTTGTTTTACCCTTTTCGATTCCGAATGTTCACCTTCCACCCGTGTGTGTGACTACTTCCGTCCGGATCTCTCCGTATTCCCGATGGTAGTGATCGTATCTTCATCGCCATGCCAAATCCATAACCTTTTCGAAACGTCGCATCTTGCTTATTGTCCGTTTATCGTATTTCCTTTCCGCACTTCTTCCTTAGACGTACCCATTACGGTAGGACCTCCTTTACCATGCCTACTATTCAAAATCCGTGCGTCGCAAATATCGATAACACCTCGAGAACATACGGCCTTATGACACATTCCAGTCATCCAGTGCTTCCAATTTCAGGTGACAGAACAATTACGTTAGGACTTACCTCTATGGCCTTCCATAGCGTCACTCGCTTTCTTCCATCGTACGTCTGGCTTATATAGGAAAATCTTATTTCTTATGACTTGGCTCTATCGCACGATCACGGGACGTAAAGAAGGTCAACAATTCCTAGATGCCCCGCGGCCTCCCGTTTATAAATGTGGCCGGCTTCACACCCATAAACAGGACTCTACCGGACACGACTTTGCGTACAACCCTTAGGACGGACACCGCTCGATACCACTTTGTCACACCCCGATCTTACTAGGGTGTGATGGGCACCCGACCCCATATTCGGAGCCGAGCGAACCCGCGGACTCTTATTACTCACATATTCTCTTTGGATTCTTAAATCAAATGAAAGTAAAATACATAGTAAAATTTTCAAAATCTTTTTGTCGTTTCTCAAATTAAACACAGTCTGTAAGCGTAAGGACTCTATAACATAATGTATAATAAAAACATATCGGCTAGTGGGGCCGTTTTCAAAACTGACACTCTAGACCCACGACTCTGTCGCAAAGTCTCTAACTTCGAACAAACTGCACAGCACACATACTCTGACTTGACAGGACTCCAGAACAAATGGAGTCTACTAACTCCGCTGGAACGTCTTCTGTAATGGCTTCTACTCATCTGGTGTACATGCGCGGCATGAAACGCAGCACCCACAAAAGGGGCGTCAGTACGAGCAATGTACTGAGTATGTAAGGCATGAACAAATAACGTAGTAAGGAGTATACATATGAATAATATCCATATAAAAACATAGAACATATCATGAGGAAGAAGAGTAACCTGTACATGTGAATGCCGCCTAGGGCGGGTGCCATGCATGCTTATCCTTTCCTTTGAAACATTTCTTTTCCGTATACATGTGAAAATAGAACATGTCATAGCGCCGAACGACGTCGGCTCGCCCACATATGTCCCGCGTCCGGCATCCCGCGTCCGGATGGAGTTTACGCCGGTGACCGACTGTGTGGCAATGCGTCTATAGCGCAACATGTCTCCCTTTCCCCATATCCCCCATATACATATACATATGTCATATACATATATCATATAAGCATGCGGGAGAGAGCCCAAAGAAAGCCATGTATCTATCGGAGTGACGTAAGGTCGGTAACCTCCGATGATGTTATGGAATAGCCATGGGCGTCGTGCCTCACCTTGAAGGGACAATTAATATAAGGCGAGACTAACAATGGAGAGTGACATCATGAGAAAACATGGAATAGGATCGTAAGGCATCGTTTCATATACTAGAGATCTTTAAAATAGTCATTATCCATAAGTAGAGTTGAGAAATCAAGAAATAACTTAACATTCTCATCTTGTCATATCCATGGTAGGAACGTATCCTCGACATATTCGTCATAGACGTTTTCTCATATTTGTCATCATCGTTGTCATTATAAAATCATATTCGTCGTTTTAGTCATAAAAGCTCTCAACCTCTTAAAACTTGGTTTTTGAAAAGTATGGACATTTGAAAAACAACTATGAACTTATTAGGAAAAGACTTATACCTTGGAGTCATAGGCTTCTAATTTTTTGCAAGCAAGGAAGATATAAAAACATTTAAGACATTATAACGTGGGGGTCATGCCTTTTGAAGAAAAGAGACGAGCCTCACATACCTGTGCCGCGCCTTACTAGATACGCTTGTCCGGACTTGTTAGTCTACATTCAAGAAAATTGATGCAACCATTAGATTCATTACTAAGCACACTTGTCTTGATTTTTCAAATAAATTCACTTATGATGCGCGAAATTTCGGCAAAGATCTCCCCCGTAAATACACCATCCCCGAGATCTTACTCGGCCCAAATCATCAACAACAAACCCGAGAATGGAACTCGGCCAAACCAATAACAATGCTAGCAATTATTCTAGCAACACTTCTTCAATTCGATTCAATTCAATTCAATTCACAAAATATTCAAGCAACCCAATTAATACATACTTCCACCCGAAATCTCACAACACCACCAAAGTCAACAACGCATTACTTCCTTCCAAATTTATGAGTTATATCGACAATCCATATCAACAACCATGCATTAACAACATTACTCATGCAATGTAAGAATTCAAGCTAATGCCGCATCGACTTCTTCAACATTCCGATAATGGTTATAACTTCACTTTAAGCCATCAAACCTTCATTTATCATTATGAAATTCACAATTCAACAACTAAAATATTAAATAAGTCAATTCACTACAACTTGCCAAACCACCTATCATTCGGCCACAACAACCACATACATATTCTCATGAGTTTTTCATCCGTTTCTATACATTACATTACAACGACAACAACAACCAACATGCTACATAAAATTAATCCATTCTTTTCTACACAACACAACCATGCACGGTCCAATACTACACACACACGGTTACTACCCAACATCTATACCTTCATGATTTTCACCCATTTTTACATACTACACTACCCACAATCATCCAACACTATACATATACGGCCACACACCAACACACATATTTTCATATATTTCGTCCATTTCTTCACTCTACAACATATAAAAACCATCCACAACATACAAAAGAAGATGAAACCTTACCTTTTTCCACTTAGTTCTTCAACTTCGCTAGAGTTGTGCCTTGCAAGAATGAATGGTTTTCTTGTTCCAACAACCACTCCATGTTAATTAGGGCCTTCAACTTGCTTGGAATACTAGAAGCAATAATTTTTTCTTGATCAACTTCATGAAGTCAATTCTCCATAGCCATGGCCGAGTGGCCCCTAATTTTTGCTTGGAGTTTTTCTTGAATTTTTCATGACAATTATGTCTTGCTTGGTAGGCTCTCTCTCTTATATATATAGTTCTTATAGGCATGTGAGGGACACATGCCCTCTTCTCCATTCTTCTTGAATTTTCCAAAATAATTAAAGAAGACTAAGTGTCTTCTTTTGTAACTTTAGTCCATATGTCCTTATAATTTATAATTAGCCCCCATTAAATATGAAATGGCCACATGCCTCCCCTTCTTCCTTTTTCTAGAAATTTCTTCCTTTTTCTTGAAATTTCCTTAAATTAAAACAAGATGACCACTTGTCTTTTTATAAATTTTGGTCCATATAAGAGTGGGACCCACATATACACATACACACACATGGCCAAGCCTTGGCTTGGTCTAGAATTTTCAAGACAATTTTTGTGAAATTCCCATTTTGCCCTTAGCCTTCCATAATATTACCATGAACCCTTTAGTAAATATCCCTTTTTACCCTTGGCCTTTTCCAACATCTCCATACTAATAAGGTTCATAAATAATATTCACAACCCACTATTTGTACATTAAAATAATTTTGGAAATAGTCTTGCCAAAAATTTAAGTCTTGTCCATCTCTTTCTAGGCACATTACTCCTCGAATGTTCTCGATGGGGTCTTAAGATCTCGATTTACTTTTCCTTCTTGTAATTCCCTTTACTCAAATCTTAGGCCATTATCTCGTGTCGTCTCTTAATCTTTAGCTCAACCCTTCCTTATTCGTTCCATAGCTCGTTTTTCCGTTTCATACTTGCCTTTGTATTTTAGCTACATAGATCACATCATAACCTTGGCCACTTTCTCACTAGGCTTCACTTATTCTCATAACAACCCTTATTGTATTCACATTATATCTTATTCGTAACCACTCCCATAATATAACACTTCTTCCTTTACCCTACGATATTCCTCTCGTACTCTTGTCTTAATCATACTATTACTTCTTTCTCGAGGTTAGCCATACTCGCAACTTACTCAAATCTTACCAATGCCTCACGGTCGCATTACAAACCTACATCTCATTTTCTCTTTATACGGAAAAATACAGTTTATCATATTTCTTACTATCTCGCAATGTGAAATACCAACAATGCCTCACGGGGCCAAAATACATAAATACATATCATATCATATCACGGAATGGCTCCCAATATCACCGGTACACAATTGATAAACATACCTCGTATGCCCAACTCAAACGGCACTTCGTTACACTTTCTTATTTACTTTCTCCCTTTAATCTTTAACTTGTATTTCAATCGCAACTTCAATATCTTTCCCAACATATATCTTTCATACCTTTACTTACCTGCGTACTTTGTGACTTCCAACATCATCAATCACTTTCTTCTATCAGCGTCATTCTTCAGCTGCAATCACAAATCAGGGTAAGGAGTCCCATCTCCTATGACTTGGCTCTATGGCACGATCTCAGATGTGAAAGAAGAGTAACCACCCTAGATACCCCGTAGCCTCTGTTTATAAGTGTGGCGCGCTACACACCATAAACAAGACTCTACCGGACACGACTTTTCGGACAACCCTAGGACGAGCGGTTTCCGATACCAATTTGTCACACCCTTAATCCGACAGGGTGTGATGGGTACCCGACCCTTACCTAGAGCCGAGCGAACCCACTGACTCTCACAGTACACATAAACATGCTGGGCCCTCAGATCATATCATAAGTACATAATGAAAATTTTTCAGAAAACAAACATGCCTTTCATCTTCATCAAAACCAAATAAAACTAGTACCGCACGAAATTGCCGACATATGAAGTTCGTAACATAATGCACAATGAAATATCGGCTTACATAGCCATGTACAAAAATAACATATCACACACACGACACTGTCTGCAAAGTCTCTATCAACATCTCAGATACCATCCAAAAGCACTCAGACTCGGCAGCACTCCGGAGGAAATGGAGCTCGCCAATCCAACTGGAACGTCTTCTACTCATCTGTGAGTACCTGCGTGGCATGAAACGCAGCCCCCGAAGAAAGGGGGTCAGTACGGAATATGTACTGAGTATGCAAAGCAGGAAGTACAGAAAACGAAGTCATAACCGAAGTAAGGTGTACAGAACGTGAGCATAATAACCCGAGTACCAAAGTACTTACATCTGACATACAAATCATACATAGGGGGTTCAAAAGACAAATAGGATAATCAGAATGCCAAAATGCTTCGTTTTCTTTTGAAAAACATTTCTGTCTCATATATACGGAAAATCAAACATATCATATGAGTTGACATTAACCGACTGATCATAATCCAGACCGTCAAAATCACATGTCATATGCACACATCTTGTCGGTCAAAAATCCAACGATGCTATATCACATATACCGCGGTCAAATATCCGGCGGTCGATATCACACATGCGCGTACCGCGGCTAGGAACCCGGCGGTCGATGTCACACGCGTACACGTACCGCGGCCAAGAACCCGGCGGTAATATCACATATACACGTACCGCCGGGGAACCCGGCGGTAATATCACATATACACATACCGCGGCGGGGAACCCGGCGGTCGACATCACGTAGTGCGCGCGATATCCTGCCGGCCGGGACTCGGTGAAAGAAGTAATAACGAGAATCTGTGACGAGAATCATAAGTAACCAAATACGAGTTTAAAACATTTTCAAGGACTTAATAGGTTAATCGAAACGAACCATCATTTATAAGCCAAAACAGTAGTCAAATCAGATTTTCTTCCGAATATCACTCGGGAACATATCAAACCGAACTTCAGAACCCATAGTTATGTATCGGAATCATAAGTATACAAATCATTATTCCGGACTCAACGGACAAATATATAATCATACTCGGGGTCGGAAAGGTGGTCATATTGAATTCTTTCGAAAGCCATCGTAATTATACGAGAAGAAGATCGCGGGACCCACGGACGAGCGTCGGCCACCCGGAGCCGCCTACGAAAATCATAGTCATCATATGTCATCGAATCATTATTACAAACTCGGAAGATAAGTAAGCGATCGTACTTGAAATCGGAATAATAGTCATATCATATTCTTTCAAAAATCGTCGAAGTACATAAGGAAAGTCGCGGGGCCCACGGACGGGTGTCGACCGAGCGAAGACCCCTATGGAAAACATAATCATATACATCATGGAATCATTTTTTAGCATATCGAAGCGATCCGGTTCTGTCTGTGAAAGTTACGGACTTTCGTAGTTTTCGGAACCATATAGGAACAAAAGTCTTTTAAAAACCAAATTTTTATACAACTTTTACAATCCAATCATACGGAAGACATAAGGACCATGATCCGACCGTATCAAAATACGAAAGTCAAGAAATGAGTGTGTCATAAACATGTTCGGAATTTCAGAATAGAGTTACCCTCAAGGCTCATAACATATCATACCTTACTCATATCTAAGACATGCCAAAAGAAGGAAAGATAAGCTTTACATACCTCATTTGCTTCCTAAGCTAATCCAAACTCAAGCCTCGGCTTCTCAAAATCTACAACACGTCATTAGACACCAAACATTAGTCATAGGCACCTCGGAATCCCATTTTAGGCTCGCACTTTATTTACAGAAATTTGGGGCGACATTTCCCTTCAAATTCCACCGCCTTTGAGAATTTAACTCGGCCAAATATCCAACAACAATACCAACAACAATACCAATAGTATTAACATCATTTCTAATACCGACGTATGCCATAAAACAGCCCGCACACTATTTTCTAAATTTCTCAACCAACTAAATTTGCGATATACTATTTAATAATTTCATTTCCGTAAAGGAGTCAAAATTCATATGAACAACATCAATAACAACGACCTTGATTTTTAAAAGGTAAATACATTTATTTTCATCCAAAATTCTTTTCAAATATCCTTCCATAATTCACAACACCAACAAACGAATTTGTCAGACTATTCCCTCCGTGCTAATCCGTTAAAATTCTAAATAAACTAGTTAACAATGAAAAGGAACCGTATTCATACCTTAAGCATGCAGCCCCCATGTTATAACTCTTCTCCTTGGTTGATTTTTAGCTCAAATTGAAGCCAACGCAGCGTACAACACTTTTCTCTTCATGGGCTTCGGAATTCGAGGCTCAGATTTTGGTCAAAATTGATTTTTCTTCTCTCCAAGGCTCTTCTCTCTCTCTTTCCAGAATTTTCTGGTATTCTTGGTCTGAAAAATGAGAGGAAAGGGCTGAAATTTCACTTAAATAGGCATGGGTCATGGGCCTAACCCGATTGGGCCGGTTTGGGCCTAGCCTACGACCTTACTGCCTTAAAACGTCCATATCTCCTTACCCAGAAACGTCTGTGATCCCCGACCTATGGTTGGAAATATAATTCAATTATCTACAACTTATATCTTTGGTATTTTCCAAATTCCAAACTTATAATACCGTTTACGCCTCGAAGTCGGATCACTTTGAAAACGTTACTTAAAAATATTTGCTTGGAGGACTTCCACTTTGATTTGGCTCGAGTCCTTCTTGAGTTATGTTCAACTTCACATATGTGATTCATATAAATTGTCGCATGTCCAAAAAAATCTCAATGTGTGGGCCCCCGCCCTCGGCTTGCGAATAATCCGACGTACAAAAATACGAAATATAATCTTGTCAACGTGAGTTTAAATTATGAAGCAACAACATGATTGTCAATTTATGGACTCCGATTTTTTCTTGGTCATGGCGAATGGCCTCTTGTTCTTTCTCCATGCTTCTTGAATTTTTCTAGGGTGCTAAATGGTGAAGATGGTAGATAGTCATCTTTTGCCACTTATATAATTAACACATGTGGGCTATGACCCACACCACACACATGGCCACATATGGACATTATCATGAAATATTTAGTTCTAAAATTTCACTTCTAGCCCTTAATTTCCATGAAATGCTTAACTTTCCATAATTCACTTTTAACCCCAAATTTTCCTTATTCCAAATTTACCCTTAACACTCCATACCAATGAAAAGATGAATATGCAACTTGTGCATTAAAACAAAAATCAACAAAATCGAAAATTAAAAGTCTTGTCCATAACTTGTCGCAACCAACTTAGAATATTCCAACGTACAAAGTACGGGGTATAACAAAAAGATCTAGCCCTCTTACTATGGCCCCCGTCACGGTCACGCTCTGTCCTCCTCTGATGCTTACGATCTTCCAGTTCGTGCATATGCACTGTATACGGGGAGATTTTCCATGCACGGCTATAATGCGGCGATCGTACGGCATCTAAAATATGGCCCTAGACCGGCCACAAAATGATGAACTACGTCCTCCATCTCAACCACCATGGCTGGGTATATCTAGCCATAGAATCGAAATACACGCAATACTCCTGGACACTCATACTGCCCTGCTCAATACGCAGAAACCTATCTGCTCGGGCTCGTCGGACTTCTGGAGGTAAATAATGGCGAGTGAAAGCATCTAAAAACTCCCGCCAAACAGCTAGAGGGGCATTCTCTCCCCTAGATAGCTCCCAAGTCTGATACCACTATACTACAATATCACAAAGTCTATACGAAGCTAACTCCACAGACTCAACCTCATCCGCGCGCATAACCCTTAAGGTCCTCTGCATACAATCAATGAAATCCTGAGGGTCCATATTTTTCTTTATCACAGAAAACTGCGGAGGATATGTGAGGAAAGTCTTAACCCTCGAACTACTCATCTGCACCATCAACCAACCCCCCGCCCGTGAGCACAGCGGCTACCAATTTGGTCAATAATTGTATAGCATCCCGTACATCCTAGCCCGGTGCATACGGCGAGGAGCGGGGCAGGAGAAGATGCGGGCCCCAAGGTATGCGAAAGTCTCATATGAGCTCTCACTCTGTCTCACCCAGAGCCCTAGTAACTGCGCGAGTATGGCTAGTGGCCTCTGCGCTCTCTTGCCCCGCCACGGGCATTTGTGCTTTCTTGCAAGGCATCAACGAAATCGAACAAATCATCGAAGGCAAACTCTTAACTCATGGCTCTGCTCGCACGATCTAGGAGTGAAAGAATGACATAATCCTAAATGTCATGTAGCCTCCTGTTTATGAGTTTGGTGCACAACACACCCATAAACAAGACTCTGCTAGACAAGGTTTGTAGACAACCCTAGGACGGAACTGCTCTAATACTACTTCTGTCACGACCCAAACCGATGTGTCGCGACGAGTGCCTGATCTCTAGTGACCAAACACCCCTACGCTCATATCTGCACAACACTCTCTAACAAGGACCCATAAATAACTCAATTTGGACTATACTGTCTCAAGAAAGAAGGACCTCATGATCTCTGTATGTATATATATATATATATATATATATATACATGTGAACTGGAAAGAACAATGCAGCCGACTAGGCCGCTACATATACTGTACGCAAAAGAATAGAAGCCGACAAGGCTATATCATCTATCAGATACATACAACGGTCTACAGACCTCTCTTTGGAATAAAGTTGTAAAAAGGACGGGACAGGGCCCCGTCATACCCATGTGCATATACATCTCAAAAGAATGGCATACTAAAATACATTGCAGCTCTGGATCAAATAGAGCGCATTGACCCTTCTTGGATAAGGTCCTACAAAAGGCTGGACCGCTGTCATCTACGAACACGGGCATGAACGCGAGGCCCCAGAAACAATAGGGGAGTCATATGGATAATGTACTGAGTATGTAAAGTATAAGAGTAATGTATAAATAAGAATCATGAATGAAATCTAAAACTTATAAGCTGAAATGACTGTCTGACTGTATCTGTATTGTTATATCCCGTATTTTTGTACATTGGGATATTTTAAGCTACTCGCGATAAGTTTAAGGACAAGACTATTTGGGATACGAGGTAGAGACTTTTAATCTCCGATTTTCATTTATACCTTTACTGCTTATAAATTTTATTTTGGTATGGAAATATTAGTGGAGATTAGGGATTAATTAACCATGATTAGATTATTAAGTGGGGATTAAGATTAAATTTCACAAATTAAGCACTTAGTGGGCCGTGTGGGCCCCGCAGCATGGCAAATCGATTGGCCCATGCCTTGGGTGGGCCACATGTCCAGCCCATGAGCTTCATATAAATGGACATTTGATGACTCACAAAATCAGCCTAACTTTCATTTCATTTTCAACAACCTAAGTTAGAGAGAGAGAGAGAGAGCATAAGCCATGGCAACTCACGGCCATGGCTGAGCAAAAATTGAAGCTCAAATTGTTGATCAAAAATTAAATTCTCAAAGTGTTCCAACCAATTGGAAGGGCTATAGTAACGTGAAGTAGCCATTGGAGCAACAAAATATTTGTTCT
>NW_026727181.1:0-30547 GCF_029784015.1 Lycium ferocissimum | reverse complement strand
GACCATTGCATTTTATTCATTATTTCTGATATTGTTGAGGTTGTTGAGCGTATTATTGAATTCTATGTCGAATCATGCTATCTGTTCTAATTGTTGATTTCTGAGATTTAGCTGAATTATGGGATACTCTCTTGTTAATTTTTGAGTTTATTTATTCATATATGTTAAGGCAAACACCAATTAAAATGTATAAGCAAGCGCTTTCAAAGACCAACCCTCGCCACTACTTCAAGTTAGGGTCTATCAAATATGCTTGTTGAGTATATGTTGATTCTCATACTCAGACTACACTTGCTTCACCATTTTTGTGTGAAGAGTCTGACCCTTGTACTAGTGGAGCACATGGAGCCGCTAATCGTGGAGGTTTCTAATTGGAGCAATCGGGGTGAGTTGCTTGGCTGATCCGCAAAGACCGGACTTCATCTTCTTTTATTATTTCTATCTTTTCATTTCGAGACAGTTTTAATGTGACTCATTCCGCTTTGTATTCATATTTAGAGGCTCTTGTACTAATGACATCAGATTTTGAAGGTGTGCGTTTAGTTTCCGCATGTTTATGAGTATGAGACTTAATGACTTTGATACGGGTCTCACTTTACTTTCTCTCTCTCTCTCTCTCTCTCTCTCTCTCTCTCTCTCTCTCTCTCTCTCTCTCTCTCTCTCTCTCTCTCTCTCTCTCTCTCTCTCTCTCTCTCTCTCTCTCTCTCTCTCTCTCTCTCTCTCTCTCTCTCTCTCTCTCTCTCTCTCTCTCTCTCTCTCTCTCTCTCTCTCTCTCTCTCTCTCTCTCTCTCTCTCTCTCTCTCTCTCTCTCTCTCTCCATTAAATTATTAAGTGTTTAAATTAGCTTAAGGCTTGAGTTAGGAGTAGGTGCCATCACGGCTAGTTGATTTATGGGTCGTTACAATTGGTGAACAATTTAACACAATAAACAAAATGAAAGTACTACCAAAGGTTTGGCCCACTAGACAAACTTGTGAAACAAGGCAAGATTTGTCCATTTGAAAAACTTATGAATAATTTTACAAGACAGGTAAAATGATAGGTAGTACCAATATTTTGCCCCCCTGGTCAAATTTGGAACAATTGAACAAGCATAATCTTTCATGGTTCCAATTGTCAGCACCTAGGATATTTTTGCAAAAGTTCCTTAAACAGGAACAAATGTAAAGAGGCATCAAATCCCTATTTGTGCACATTCCCAAGTTCCACCGTCCATGGAAAATCTTTATGTTGGTGGATAAGTTTGTTTTTATTAATAATGAATGAAATTGATGATCTGTTAGTCCAGAACTTGACATTAATTGAAAAGGCAACAAATCATTAATACTTGAGAATTGAACTGAAGACATTTGCAACCATTTGACCAAGCTTTTAAAATCAGCTTATTTTGAAAAGTACTTTTTTAACAAAAAGTAATTTGTATTTGGTCAATTAATTTAAAAAACACTTTTGAGCAACAATTAGTGTTTGGCCAAATTTCTAAAAAGTATTTATAAAGTATATTTTTCTCAAAAGTGCTTTTGGGCAAAAACCATTATTTTTAGCTTCTGAAAACTGCTTTTGTTACTCCCAAAGACTTATTTTTCCTAAACTTACAACAAACACCTATGTGTGTGTGTGTGTGTGTGTGTGTGTGTGTGTGTGTGTGTGTGTGTGTGTGTGTGTGTGTGTGTGTGTGTGTGTGGTATATACCCCATTATAAAAGTGTGTGTAAATATATCATTTATAAAATATGCAAATATATATATTCTTTGACGGAATATTTTTTAAAAATCATTTAGTTTATTTTCAAATTAAGAAAAATACCACGTGGCTTTACAAAAAAGTCTACCCATTTTTTTTTTTTTTTTTTTTTCTGTGTGTGTGTGTGTGTGTGTGTGTGTGTGTGTGTGTGTGTGTGTGTGTGTGTGTGTGTGTCGTGTTCAGTTCGTTTTAAAAAATATCCCTGTGGCTTTAAAAAAAAAAATTACCATGTGGAGTTAGAAAAATATGTCTACTCGAAAAAAAATAAAAATAAAGAGTAGACTTTTTTTTAAAGCCACATGACATCTTTTTTTATTTAAAAAATAAGTTAAATGATTTTTTTTTAAAAATCCTGTTAGCGAAAAGGATATATTTGTACAATTTTGTAACTGCAAGTGTATAGATACACCACTTTTTTAACGGGAATATATCTAATCTAAATCACAAAGTTGAGGGGTATATTTGCACCTTTGCCCTCTTTAAAATAAGCACTTATTGAAAGAAAAAAAAAAAAGCTTGGCGAAACAGGCTATAAGTTTCGTTTGACTTAGGCTCCGTGGTATTTTCACACGAAAAGAGTTGTAACTTAGCGGCTTCAGAAAAGACTTTTCTAAAGCTGTGGAAATGAACTGTTTTTGACAATGTGCAGAGGACAGTTTTGAGCAGTGGGAGGTCAACAGGCAACAAATTCCTTACGACAATGAGTAGGAATGCAATACTATATATGGAAACATAATGTACTGTAGGAGTAACTTTTGCCTAGAAATTCAAGGAACTGATAGACCTGCACTTTTAAACCACTTATACAAGGACTGGTAATGGTTTTATATACACACCATATTTGCCAGAAACTATTAGGATCTGAAGAGGTAGCACATCATCATGCTATGTACAAGACTATGGACAAGGAAGAGGCCAGGACCACTACACATGACACATACTAATCAGCCACTACTTAAAACTGCTTACCTTTTGTACAGAATTGAAAAACCTAATCATGCCATCATAAACATCTGATTTTGCCGTTATACTCAGGAGGAAGTCAATATGACCATATTCCTCAATATAAAGCAGATCTGGCTTGGATTTCAACTCCTTTAGTGTATGTTGGACGTCGATGACATCTGCTAACGCGTCATTGCCCCCATAACCCATCCACAATGGCAATGAAGTGGGAATCTGGCTGATATCAAATACTGGGGGCTTGGGTTGGTTATAGCGCATGAGGTTTCTCCACATTCCGTAATCATACATAGCAAAACTACCTTTACGGATCACTGCAAGATTTTGGATCAGGAAATATAATGACCAGAATGACAATATGTGCAGTTAACCTACAACGTGAACACACTCAAAGGAACAAAGATCATAACAACATCAACATATTTGGTGAAACTAAGGAGGTAAAACAGTCCCCAAGGAGGAAAGTCCTCATTTAAACCTTGGCCAGGAGACATTAACAAAAAGAAAACTGAAGAAAGATGATTCAAGAAATTGAGATGAACAGGGAATAGGAGACAAACCCCTAAAAATTGGTTTAGTGGTCGGGGTTCTAGCTTTAAACTAGATCTGACATCCAGTCCTTGTCACCCCAACCCCAGGGGCCAAACTTACTGTTCCCAATCCCACTTGAAAAAAGAAAATAATAATGGCATACTATATTTTGCATAATTGAAAGCATGTACATACTCTGGAAGAGATGATGCAAGTTCTTCGAGGATGATGGGTGAGGTTCGTATTCAAGATAGAAATCAATCCGTGAATCATTGAAGCAACAATTCTTGCCTGCATGAATATTGATCATCGAGAAAGTATGGAAAGATTAGAAAAGTTCATACTTTTTTAGATAGTTTATGCCTCAATTAGAAGACACGCAAAAAATATAAAGCAACCCATACTGCCATTGATAGCGATAAATGATGAACAAAGTAATAAACCAAATTAACGTGAACTGAATATGAAAAAAGCAAGGACATCTTTTTCCACTTTGGGATGAAATATTTGATAATGAATTCCATGACCAAGCCCAATACGCCATATAAAAAACCAACCTGCTATATAAGGATAAACCAATATGCTATGCATGAAGTTGAACATAACTATCAAGAACTTAAAGCAAACTCGTTCAGTTTTAGTTGCTTTTGAACCACTGTAAACATATAGCTAGGCAGAAAGCTTGAAAATGCTTAACAACAATCACTCAATCCTTGTCTAGTTATAAAACAGCTTTACATTACTTCCAACAGTTCCTATAGCCAATTCCAGATAACATTCCCAATAAAGTTGCCTAATTTTGTTATATCAAGTAAATAGTTGCCTAATATAGTTAAATAGTTACCAAATGAGCTTAATATTATTACAGTTACTAAAAATAGGAGTAGGGATATCCAACGTACTCAATCCAGTCTAGAATTATTGCTTTTCCAAGGGTAGTTATATACTGAAAAATGGATTTCTCTAGTGTGAATGGCAGCTAAAACTTTAAGCAGCAAACTAAGTTCACATAGAGGATACATTCGAAATGACTTGGACGCTGACTTGTAAGATGTTTCTAGGATCTACCGTCTTTTAAGCTGGCCAATTCTTGCTTAAGATAGTCGAACCATTCTACACCAGCAATTGACAAAGTTCTAAGCTTATGATGGGAAGTTAGAATCAGAAAAATAGTCATTTTACCAAATTGCAGAGATCATAGAGCAAAACAATGTCCCGGTAAGATGCTAGTGCTGAAAGAATGGTAGAACCAACCAAATTCATTTTGACATCAACAGGTAAACCTAATCCTTCACATCTAGCTTAAGAAGTACAATAGAGAACTTGTACTGAACAAGTAGGAAATGCATAGAAAGTGGGGATGTATAATGAAGAAGAACCTGTAATAGCACTAAGCCAGATGTCACAGTGAATATGCCCATCGCACATCATATCCATGATTTGAGTCCCCATATTACTGCAAAAATTATAAGAAGAGTCAGGACTTTAAAGAAACGCAATAGAAGATCATAAGGATACTGGATAAAGAAGTGAAAGATTTTGCGGAACCTTTTGAAATTAAGTTGATGGATGCCCAATGCAAGAATTATCTAATCCATAGCATAAAATTTGTCAGAGTATTGAAGTCATATATAGTGAAACTAACACGGCGAGACACTATTTCATTACCTCATCAAGACGCATTTTGACTAATGCAAGCACAAAATCTGTGGTGATATGATCTAAATATGATATAGGACAAAGAAGTGCTGCAGCTTTGACCATCTCCACAATATCTGGCTTAGTGAAAGCAGCAAGAGACATGATTGTTCCCTGAATATAAAATGAAAAAAACAAACATAAGATGCAATGGCAATGAGAGAAAACCTTATAGTTACATAAGATATAGATGCTATGAAAGAATCAAACCTGTGAATGTCCTACAACAAAAACTTTTGCTTTTGTGATTGAATTTACATATCGAATCATTTCTGCGAGATCATAAAGAGCCAACTCTTCCCAGCTCCAGTCCCAAAAATCCTAAGACATTCAATAGAGGATGCAAGAAATTTGCATTACAAACAGATGTATATATTTGGTAACTAGCACGTCATCAGGAACTGTATACGTGATTTCTGCAAGAAATTATACTTTTATGAGAAAAAAGAAATGCATGAAATCTATGGCAATAACTAGCACATCCTCTGTCCGATATGAGAAATATATTGGTTAAGCATGAAAAAGAGTTTCACCAGCAAAATCAACACCATCGGTTGAAATATAGTAAACCGACTAAAAAAAGAAGAAAAACTATACCATCTGACTTGGGGTTTCTATGAAGATTTGATGTGGAAAGAAGAACATCATAGTTTCAAATTCCGAACTGAGTTGTTGAGCCAACTTGAATTATTAAAAACTTCGAGTATCATATGCAAATTAGTATTACAAGTAAATTTGTCATATATTCTGAGACAACATTGAGATACTGTGTCTCGTGAAATGTGGGATGAAGGAAGTATACTATTTTGCAAACATACCAAATCATGTCATTTCAAATCTAGTGAAAACACTATATTAGGAATAAAAGTAGGGTACTAAACAAACAACCGGGGCATGGATCAGATTCCTTTCTGGAGCTGTTCCAGTTGAGCATCTCAGCTTGACACAGTTAGATTCCTTTCTGGAACTGTTCTGCATATCATTTGACTCGTAACACAGTGTTCTTTTCCTCAATTTTGCGAAAATATTGCAGATAATTTAAGAGGCAAAAAGTGATTACTATCAATGCGAAAGAAAACCGTCAGGGTCTACAGTAGACTTTCCATGACTCAGGCTTTTGTTTCCGATGTCACAGCTAGCCGACCCTTTAAGTAGGCAGGAAAACAAAGGCTTGGCCGTGGCATGCTAAGCAAATCCATGTGGCGGATGCAATGTGAAATGAACGAGTTCAGTGGAAGATATCATTTTTGACACGGTGTATACATATATAGGTAAAAGATCACTAAAATTTTAAGAAATATCAAATTTTGAACCCGTAATTCCAAAGTGCAATGGATCCAGTGCTAAAGAATAATGGTTGAACCCATCAAGTATAAATCCTGGATCCGCCTCTGACATCTTCTGGATTACCTCATGAAGGACACAACATATGCAAAACTAGAAAATTATTCATATACATTTGACATACATAAGATAGAAATATTACCTTATTTTTCACCGATAAAGATACATGCCCATGACTCCAACGTGTGCCACGCACATTTCCAACCCAGACATCAAAACCTTGATCAGCAAGAATAAAGCCCAATGACTCACTAGCAGAATTCATGAACCAAGCATCACCTGCCTGCATAAATCAAGATTCTGCAGAAGTTCAGAGGTTGGGGAAAAAGTCAGTTGTCAACTCTACCAGAAATGCAAGTACCACTCTGCACGATCTTGCAGGTATTGGTCTGCTTCAAGAAAGAACTCTAAACTGTACTGATACAATTCAAATGACTTGATAAACAGGGGCTTGCTACCTTAAAGAACTCCAACTTTAACTCGTAGTTTTCGAATGACTTGTAAACAGGGCATGCTACCTTTGGTGAATTAGGAAATGGTTAACAGAAGTTCATGTCCTGATACAGCTCGAGAGTATTTCAGAGACTTCCTTTTCCTTCAGATGATTTAAAATGATCTTTTTTTTTTTATGACATGGGAACCCGCAGCCGCTACCCTTCAGGTGCGCACAGGGTAAACCCAGCTCCTGTGCAATAGCTCGCAAACCACACAGGAGAGGTAACCCACACTAGGCAAGCCCCGTGCGACGAGCTCGACTCAGAAGGCAAATCCCCTGATGTCGTAGGCAGGGGATATCGAACCTGAGACCTCCATTATGAAAGCCCCATGCTCAACCAACTGGCCACCCTTGCGGATAGATGATTTAAAATGATCTAAATAGAGCATTTACATAAATTCCTTACATGCAGAGAAACGTATTAGTGGAAGCAGTACTAGCTGAATATGAAATGATCTGAACTGTCAAGGTTGAAGTTTCCATAAGATGGTGGTTAGTCACAGCTCATAGTAGAGCTGGAATAGTGCATGCACTGGAAAATAACCCAAAATAGACGTTGTTATAGTAAAGTTTTTCTCACTGATTATTCTGAAAAATGTGCTCATGGCATGTTATGGCCACCCGGCATCCGCTATAATGGAAGAAACAGAGCATGACTTCTTACTGTTACTATTACCTACGTGCCATTGAAAAGGACATTGTTTTTTATAAAGTCACGGAAAAGGGTAGTTATTTGCTATTGCTATATAAATTGTTATTTGAAAGGGAGCCTTGGAGCCACGGTAAAGTTGTCTCCGTGTGACCCATAGGTCAGGTGTTCCGAGCCATGGAAGCAGCCACTAATGCTTGCATTAGGGTGGGCTATCTACATCACCCCTTGGGGTGCGGCCTTCCCCGGACCTTGCTGATGTGGGATGCTTTGTGCACCGGGCTGCCCTTTTTTACATAAATGCTCGATTCATTGAGACTCCAAACCATAAAAGCTCCAAATATCCTGAATGGTTATTATAACACATTGCACAATCTTACTATTAATCGTTAAAATCCTGAACAGATGAAAAACAAAATGAACCTGAACAAACGTAGACCCCCAACAAACCTGAATTTAAATTTTAACTCAAGCTCAATGTGCATCCCTGAACTCAACTTCTAAAGCTCTTGAGATGAGGATTACCCAAAACCATACGGGGAAACAACAATCCACTCCCTCAACCCATGCGGGACACTAACACTAACCCCAAATACATTAACTTCGAGTTGCATTTCCTAATGAAGTAAAGTCATATAACAGATAAAAAAAAAATATAAGAAAAGGTATATAATTGATGTTGAGTACCAAGAAGGTATAAGGTCATATAGCAGATAAAATATTAAACAATTATACAATAAACCTAATAAGATTGAGCTAGTTTCAGTTTTACAGTGCAATTCCACTGACACATCATTTGCTTTGTTTCTTTATAACTATGAAAATGAAGAGATCAAATGCTATTCAAGATGCTTCAGCTGAACTTTACCTCATCCTAGCTATCTCACCTATCTAAGATGCTCTCCACATTCCCCTCTCAGAGGGGTTTGAGACAGGGAGACCCCTTATCCCCATTTCTCTTCATCTTAGCAATGGAAGGTTTGAGTAACATGATTCACACAGCAAAGGTAAAAGGTTGGGTCAGGGGATTTCAGGTGGACAACAGAATAGTAAATAACATGGAAGTAACTCATTTGCAATATGCAAATGACACATTGGTTTTTTGTAAAGCAGTGAAAGAACAGTTATTTGTTCTGAGGTCATCTTCATCATATTTGAAGCAGTATCTGGGCTACACATCAACTAGGGGAAAAGCTTCATTTATCCCATCAATGAAGTAACAGATGTGGAAAGTTTGGCAGAAAAGTTAGGAGGCAAAGTAGGAGAAATTCCAACAACATATCTAGGCATGCCTTTGGGAGCAAAAAGCAAGTCTAAGGGAATATGGAATGGGGTGGTGGAGAAGTGTGAGAAGAGATTAACAAACTGGAAAAGTCAGTATCTCTCCTTGGGAGGAAGACTGACTTTGGTCAATAGTGTGCTTGTGCTCTACCTTCTTACATGATGTCAGTTTTCCCTGCTCCAGTGAGTGTGATAAAAAGAATTGATGCCTTAAGAAGGAATTTTTTCTGGCAGGGTAATGAAGACAAGAAAAAGTTCCATCTGGTCAATTGGGAGGAAGTGACAATGAACAAGAAAGAAGGAGGTGTGGCGATCAGAGACATGAAAATGCACAACAGAAGTTTGATGATCAAGTGGTTATGGAAATTTGCAACAACTGACAATATGCTATGGAAGGAGGTCATCTCTGCAAAGTATGGTATGGAGAATAGCTGGATGACAAATGTGGTGACAATACCATATGGTTGTATTGTATGGAGAACAATCAGAAATCTATGGCCTTTAGTCCTAAACAGATCCAGTTTCAAAGTTGGCAATGGCCTGAAAGTTTCCTTCTGGGATGACAAGTGGATTGGTCATGAACCTCTAAAGCAACTCTATCCAGATCTATACACATTATGCCTTCAACAACAAGCTACAGTTGCTGAATTATGGACAGGACAAGGTTGGAATTTACACCTCAGAAGACATTTAAATGACTGGGAAATAGAAAGAATAGCGGCCTTCTACTCCACAGTTGCTCAATTCAATAATTTAACAGGAGAAAGAGATACTACGGTTTGGAAGATAGACAACAAAGGTTTGTTCACTGTAAATTCTGCTTACAGAGACCTGAACACATCAAACAACCAGGAGATAGGATGGCCATGGAAGACGTTATGGAAAACTAAAATACCTTAAAAGGTAAATTGTTTTTCCTGGCTATTGGCAAAGGAAGTAGTGTTGACTCATGAGAATTTAAACAAGAGGGGGTTCCAGTTGTGCTCTAGATGCTATTTATGTGGGGAACAAGCAGAGAGAATCAACCATCTTTTTTTACACTGCAAATGGGCAGATCAGTTATGGAAGATATTCATCAGTCTGAGGAAGATCAGGTGGGTGAAACCAGGGAGCATTAAAGGAGTTCTTAGCCGCTGGAACAGAGATGGCAATGCTGCAAGACAGGAAGAGAGATGGAAGATTGTCCCAGCATGTATTTGGTGGACAATATGGAAAGAAAGAAATCAGAGATGTTTTGAGGGCAAACAAAGTGACCTACAGAAGTTTATATATATATATATATATGACCGACAGAAGTTTAAAATGAAGTGTTTAGCTCTATACTATTTTTGGTGTAAACAGGAAGTTTTAGGTCAAACTGAAGATATTTTTGATGTTTTAGATTACTTGTAAGGAAGAGCATAGATAGGAGATTCAAGCTGTAAGGTGTAACATTTTGAAAGGGGGACTACATTCTTTTTGATATAGTATACCTGTGGATATATAGTTAACTGTTACCATTCTCAAAAAAAAAAAAAAAGGCGTTCTTACTCAAGATGCTCTCTCCTAAAGCATTCTTATACAATCTCCTTCACAAAGACAGAACGTCTCTTTTATCCCAAAAGAACAAATTTACTTCTTGGTATCTGTTAGAACTTCATTCTTCTTTAGGAACATGTAGTCATCCAAGAATGTGATTACTGAAGCCAATTAACCAGTAAGAGTCGATGTTCAGATGTAGTAAACTTGTGACAAAGAAGAAATCTGTTTGATTTGGAGAAATGCCATTGTTTAGGGTGGTCCAATCATTATAAGATTCAGTGCATAGTGATAAATATATTTGTATCATCCCAGAATGTGATTACTGAAGCAAATTTAACCAGTAAGACCCGATGTTCAGAGGTAGTACACTTGTGACAAAGAAGAAATTCTGATTGATTTGGAGAAATGCCACTGTTATTATAAGATTCAGTGCATAGTGATAAATATATTTGTATAAATTGTTTGTAAGGGTAGAGTAGTCTTTACACATCATTGTACAACCTATATGTATCTCGTACGCTGTTTACAATATTATCAAGAAATATACTTTGTTGCAAGCCAACAATTTTGCAATCAGCGAAAAATCAGGAGCCACCCCTAATATCTCCTCTTCTAATGTCTTATCTCCTATTGGTGGCCCCTGATTGGTGTGTTGATTTGTTGCACCCTTAATATCTCCTCTTCTAATGTCTTATTTCCTATTATTTCTCCACCTTCTAATGATCACCTAGGGAAAAATCTGTTGCAAGCCAACAATTTTACTCCAACTTTTATTCAGTCTCCTCTTCCATCTTATTTTTCTCATAGAAATCAACCTCCACCTACGTTTACAAGCCCGCAACCTTCTCCTAATACAACTCCACGTATCCTCTCAAGTCCAATTCACAGTGTTTCCCCTAACAAACTTTCTTCTCCTGCTGCGTATAACACTTTACCTCCTCTCTCGGCCACATCACAAGCTTCTCCCTCTTCTATATCTCATTTATCAAAACTACCTTATTCTTATCCTAAAATTCACCATATGGTTACTCGCAACCATACTGGCTCTCTTAATACGGATACTCCCGTCCTTGATCTCTCATACCTCTTCCCTTCCGTCTGAACCATCCTCTTTTACAAATGCCTTCAGTGGAGACGTCCAATGGCTGAAGAGTACGATGCTCTCATGGTCAATCATACTTGGGATTTGGTACCACCAGGTAGTCGTTGGGTTTTTTGAATTAAACAGAATCGGATGGATCACTTGAGCGTTACAAAGCTCGTCTTGTCGCTAAAGGTCATAATCAGCAGTATGGACTTGACGGTGAAACCAGTCACTGTTTGTATTATTTTAGCTCTTGCTGCGTCTAAGGGTTGGCCTGTCCATCAATTAGATGTCAAGAATGCTTTCTTACATGGCACTCTTGATGAACTGAGATACATGAAACAGCCTACTGGCTTTGTTCATCCACAATTTCCACATCATGTTTGTTGGTTGAACAAAGCTCTTTATGGCTTAAAACAAGCTCCAAGCTCATGGTTCCAACGTTTTACTTTTTTTCTTCTCGTCATGGTTTTCGGAATAGCATGTCTGATTGCTCGCTTTTTATTTACACCCATCATTCTGAGATTGCAATTCTTCTTCTCTATGTAGATATTCTTCTCACTGCATCATCTACTAAATTGCTTAACTCTTTGATTAACACTCTTAAATCTGAATTTTCAATGGACGATTTGGGTTTAATAAATTACTTTCTTGGAGTTTCTGTCACTTTTAAAAATGGAGGTCACTTTCTTTCTCAAGCCAAATACATCAAAGATCTTCTAACTCGTGCAAATCTTCTTTCTTGTAAGTCTGTTGCTACTCCCGTTACTCCTAAATCTTTTCTAAATTCTGATGATTATCCTTCCTTCTCAGATTCTACCCTTTATAGGAGTCTAGTTGGTGGTTTTCAATACTTAACGTTTACACGTCCGGATATTGCTTTTGCAGTGAATCAAGTATCTCAGTTTATGCACTCTCCCTTGTTAATTCATTATACTGCAGTTAAACGTATCTTACGTTATCTGCATGGCACTCTAAATCATGGCTTGTTTATTCCCGGCGGATCAATCAATCATTTAACATGCTATACTGATGCCGATCGGGCTGGTTGTCCTACAACTCGCCGTTCTACTTTAGCTTTTTGTTTATTTCTTGGTACCAATCTTGTCTCTCGTTCGAGTGATGAGGCTGGATATAGGTCAATTGCTCATGCTGCTGCAGAGATCAATTGGGTGCAATCATTACTGCGGGATCTCAGTCTACCTATTTCATCTCCATCCACAATATGTTGTGACAATGTTAGCAGCATTTATCTGGCTCACAATCCTGTCCAACATGCTCGCACTAAACATATTGAAATAGACATTCATTTTGTTTGGGAAAAGGTTGCTTCTGGTGCTCTACAAGTTCAGTATGTTCCTAGCCACGATCAACTTGCAGATTTATTGAGAAAGGCTCTTCCTTCTCCCAGGCTAACGTCTTCGCATGACAAGCTCAATGTTCTTTCAGATCATGTATAGCTTGAGGGGGGTTGATAAATATATTTGTATAAATTGTTTGCAAGGGTAGAGTAGTCTTTACACATCATTGTACAATTTATATATATATATATATATATATATATATATATATATATATATATATATATTACCGCTGTTTACAATAATATCAAGAAATATACTTTGTTACACATAGATCCTACAACAGAGCAGTATGCTGAAAATCAAACAAGCCAGGTAGGGCCAAAAGAATATATACAGGAATTTAAGAATGCTCCAAAAAGGTTACAAAGCTGCAATAAATTGCTAGTATTCAAAAGGTAGCAAATAACAAAGTTGAAGATTAGTTAGCAACATTACCATGAAGAGTCCATGGATGAGCAGAACTGGAGGACCCATTTTTCCTCTGACAATTGCTGAGCGAGACGACACACGTTGAAGTCCAAGGAGGTAACCATCCTTTGTCTTAGTCTACTTGGATTCATTACATAAAAATAATCAGTTGAATCAGCAACTAGGAGTGTCACACAAGGTTGAATACAGCATAAAGTAAATAAAAAAATATCATCTTAAAGAACACTATGTCTGTATTGCTATATATCTCGAATTCAAGTAATTCATCGTTTCGAGATAGGACATTTGAGCTGAATCCACAATTTGGATAAAAACAAATCATCAATGAATGTCAATTGCAAACTAGTTAGAGGTCAGCTCTAACTAAATCCCTCAATTGCAGGCACAATTAGGATGAGATAATTAATTATAATTGGAATATTTAGTTAGTAGTTTAAGTTAACTAACGCTCCTTGACTAAACACAAATAGGAATAAGAAATAGAGATAGATAGATAGATAGATAGATAGATAGATAGATAGATAGGAGATTGTATGAGGAAAAGGTGAAGAAATGGTTATAGTATAGTGATAGGATAGAAAGTGTACGAGGTGCTCAGCGCAAGAGAAACCAGCAGGTTGTATGAGGTGAGCGCATAGACCTCCTCCGGTCACTTGGAGTTGTGGAACAGAGGTGCCAGCATAGAACAGGAGAAACACAATAAGCGCCCCACTATGATCCATTTTCGACGACTGAGCAAGTGATGATAGAATTCTTCTTTTTTGTCTCTCTTCTGTTGAGATAATGGCCGTTGACTTTCCAATCATGTACCCCGCACGAGGCCTTGTCCCACTCTGCTTTAAATTAAAATCATACTCTTTCCGTTCCCCTTTTATACGAGGTGGTTGATTGGGCACCGAATTTAAAAGAAGCAAAACACTATTTTTAAAATTTGTGATTCAAAATGAATCATAGATATTTATATGGCTATAAAAAAAATTACCATGAGTAAAATAGTAAATTTATATTTAAATTGTTATTAAATATAGAAATGTGTCATTCTTTTTTAAATTGATTAAAAAAGAAAGAGTGCACATAAATTGAGATGGAAAGAATAATAATACGTGGGAAAAGGGTCAAGTATACCCATTAACTAGTGAAAATGGATTATTTATATCCTCAGTTTAATTTGCTCAAAAATACCATGACCATAAGTGTATTGGCTCACTTTTACCCCTCAAAACTAACAAATATTATGACACATTAACTCACATAAAACAATAAATTCAAATCAAAAAAAAAAAAAAAAACCTAATATGCAATTCGTCTTGTTTTGACCCATCTTCCCTCTCTCTGTCTCTTCTATCAACTTGTCCCGAATTCAAACCAATTACACTCATATGCTAGCAATTCAAATTGGATTTATTATCACTTTACGACTTACTTAATTCAAAGTGAAATTACTATTCCCTATGTCCAATTTAAGTGTCATATTTTCCTTTTTTTGTTTTTTTTTCAAAAATAGTGTCTCTTTCTATATTTAGTAAATTTTTCAATTCAAATATTCTACATAGCAAGTTTAAGACCACAAGATTTAAAAGATTACACACATCTTTAATTTAAGATCACAAGATTTAAAAGTCTTATTTTATTTCTTAAACTTCATGCCCAGCCAAACAAAAACACTTAAATTGGGACGGAGGGAGTACTACTTTAAGACGCCACGCGTATTTTGCGCTCCTAAAATGTGTGAATGACATGCGTAAAACATTTCAATAAAAATAGTTCATTCCTAGAGAAATTGATGTAAATAGATGCCCACCAACATAATAGCCCGTAAATGTAATTTTTTGTATATTAATCGGCAAAGGATCATAGTTGCCCCTTTACTATCGAAAATAAGCTATATTTTTTTCAGATTAATTAAAACCCGTGCAAATCATGTGCATTTTTTTTATAAAGATATGATTTGCATATCACACCCCGACCTTACTAGGGTGTGATGGGCACCCGACCATCCTTTTGTCGGCATCCCTTAAGCGTTGCGTTACTAAAACCCGTCATTTCGAAAATTTTAAGAAACATGAAACTTTTCAAAATAGAGATCGTCTTTATACGTATTATGAAAACTGCGTCCCTAATCACATAACTTTTACCATCCGACAATATCCGAAAATACACGCCCTTTTATCATCTCTAACCGATTCGCGTCCTCGACACCCAATCCACAGTGACAATCGTCCGCAAAGTCTCTAGGATATACAACTACCATGACATAAGTACTTGACTCGGCAACACTCCGAACCGAAATGGAGCCGCCAATCCCGCGGAACAACTTCTAGCAAAGTCTCCTCTTCACCGGGTGTACGCGTGGCATGAAACGGCAGCCCCCGAAGAAAGCGGGTCGCATTTTAATATGTCGAGTATGTAAAGCGATACAAACAATAACCACACTTAATTTAGAGAAGAAACCACAATCAAGCTCATTACTACTGACCCCTCGAGGAAACATAAATGTACACGGGGGCTTAAAACAATCCTTAAGTAAATAATGCGAGTGAACACACGTTCTTCAAGCATACTCGATATGAATACAGAATACACCAGTTCTAGAATGCAGTCTAAATAGTATCCAACAGTCCCCGGACGTACCGCATCCCCCTAATGATAATAATAATAATAGTAATGATAATGATCACAACAATGATAATAATGATAATAATCCCCGCCCGTGTGCCGGTCCCGATATACGTCTATCACAGCCCCTTCGGGCATGCTACCCCGAAATAAAATGATGGCCCTTCGGGCACGCCGTCCAACATACGTCTATCCCGGCCCCTTCGGACATGCGGCCCCGACATAATATTCCTAGCCCGCCGGCATGCCACTCGTGACATACGGCTACCCCCGCCGGGCATGCCACTCGTGACATAATGCTAATCCTAGCCCTTCGGGCATAATAATAGTAATAATAATACTAATAATAGAGTTGTGGAATATAGACATAGGTCGTAAGTGGATTGGAATAGTAAAATCTCGCACCTTCTTCGGAGTGGTTTTGAAAAGTCTTATATAATAAAATATCGCACTCCCTTCGGAGTGGTTTTGAAAGTTTAAATAATAAAATCTGGCACCCCTTCTTCGGAGTGGTTTTGAAAAGTCAACTTTCTATTTTCTTTAATACAAACAAACTTCCTTAAAATCATTTGTAAACCGCAAACACGTTTCAAGTAAATGCAGTTAGCGTAAAAGGTTAACAACGTTATGCAATGTCTGAGTGGTGAGAAATTAAATGCTTTTCAAGTATCGTTATGGACATCATTCATTATAAAACATCTACGACCATTTCCAAGCAATTCGAGACCGTTTATGGAAGTTAGGGACATTGTGGGCCCACCTTGGGCCAAGCCGAAGTGGCGTACCTAAATTACGAACATTAGGCCTTGTGAGTCGTCACGAAAGTTTCAAGGCAATCCGGTTCCAATTGTGAAAGTTCGAGATGTTTAGGCCATTTTTCCAACTACTTAGAGCATATATAATTCAATTCTACCGAATGAAAAAGGGCAACTTTAGATGCCGATTCTAAGAGGAGAGTCATCCTCGGGTTCGTATTCAAACCTATCACACCTAAGACATGCCAAAAGAAAGAAGGGTAAGGCTTTACATACCTTTCTCGCCTTTTACGATCGCCCAATCTCAAATCCACGTTCGTCCAAAAAGCGCAAATGGTCACATTTACCAATTACTATTCATGAGACTTACAATTTTCAACCTTAACCAATCTTGTTCTACAAAAAATCTGGGGGCGCAAAGATCTCCCCTATACATATAGCATCCCCGAGATTCAACTCGGCTCAAAACAATCAACAACAACATCAACAACATCAACAATCACGATAGAACACACAACTAGTCTTCTTCTTAACATAATGCAATAGCTTCCATTCCGACTTCATTCTCATAATTACATAAACTATAATAAAGTCACATATTTTCCAACAACAACTTAACAATAATTTTTTTCCATGCTAACTAGAACCATTAACCTTCCATTTCCATCATAAAACTCCAACAACACAATTAACATACTAAATAATATTTATTCATCTCCCCTTCACCTATAACACTACACGGCCACAACACCCAAATTTCATACTTTCATTCATTTCCACATATTACAACATATATATATATCTTATAACATGAAAAGAACATAAAATTCTTACCTTTCTCAATAAATTATCCTTGCCACCAAAGATAGTTTCTTACCAAAATAATTATACCACTTTGTAGAGAATCTCGAACTTGACAAGAATTCAAGAAAATTATGATTCTTGAAATCAAGTTGAAGGCTTGGGAATTTTTTTTCCTTTTTTTTTTCCTCTTTCTCTCTTAGCCGTCCCCTTTTTTTTTTTTTTTTTTCTTTTTCATGCTTCTTGAATGATGATCTCTCTTCATTTTCCCTTCACTCCCTTCTATATATATATATAATTTCCCCCACCACATGAGAGGCACATGCCTCTCTAGAATTTTCCTTAAATTTCCTAGCAAAAAAGATGACTTATTTTGTCATCTTATTCCTTTATTTAATTTTCCCTTCTTTCTCTTTTTTTTGTCACATGGCCAATATGGCCTCTTTGGAATTTTCATGAAACTTGGGTGAAATTCCCATTTTGCCCCTCGACTTTTCTCAATATTACGATTTTGCCCCTAACCTTCCACATTATTTCCATTGGCCATTTTGCAAATTTCTCTTTTTACCCTTGGCCTTTCTCCATATTTCCATACAATAATGTTCATAATTAATATTCGCCAACGACGTCTGCACAAAAATAATCTAAAAATGGTCTAACCCTTAACTTCTCGCAATTATCCCGACTTATCCGAACACATCAAATACGGGATATAACAGATTAAATTTGTGGAACCTTAAGTCCTATCCGTATTAACGGTAATAGAAACCAAGACTTCTAATCTAAAAATCTTCGAAATCCTTAGTTATCAGGGTCGAAGCTAAGAAATTTTTATTAGGCAAGTTACATATTTGACTTATCGGTAAAAATAATTACATTCACTAGCCAAATATAAAAAAAATACAAAAACATACCGTTTATTTAAGAAAAACAATGATATCACATTTTAATTCAAAACAATTGAATCTAAAGACAATTTTGTTACGCAAAAGATACATGAAAATCAAACTAACATAAGAGAAAAACTGTCACACCCCGACCTTACTAGGGTGTGATGGGCACCGACCCTTTACTTGTGGCCGAATGAACCTAACCTTGCTGCACATAAAATCACGTCAAACTTTTTAAATCAAATAAGATAAAATACATAGTAGATTTTTTTTTCGTAGCCTTCAACTCGAACAAATCTATAATCATACAAAAGTCGGTATATAACACGTACCAACATATCGACCATTGGAGCCGCTATGACCGACAACCAATACCCACGACGCTGTCCGCAAAGTCTCTAACATAACCCGAAATCATAACAAACAAACTCGACTTGACCCCCCTCCGGGAGAATGGGAGCTTGCCATCTCTCGTTGGAACATCTTCTATAATAACTCACTCCGTAGGAGTACCGCGCGGCATGAAACGCCCCCGAATTACGCGGGGGTCGGACGGAAAATGCATCTAGCATGTAAGGCGTACGCGTAAACAGAATCCATAACCGAAACAAACAAAGACTAAAAGATAAGTACATTAGTCAAAATGCCGTACGCCTATTTTTAGACACAAATCGACATACCGTCCCATATGTACCGGAAGGAGTACGAGAAGGTAAGTAAGTCGCCCGTAGTACTAAAATGCTTATTTTACAATTACGAATCGCATCCGAAGAGGTACAGAAAATACGAGCGCACCGGTGATGTCACACGTCGGACGGAGAGCGAACGCATTAATGCTCGTACGAGGTCATATATCGGATGAAGTATCGAACGTACAGAATGCTAAGACGATGTCATATATCGGACGTACATAGCTATATCGAACATACCCGTAATCGAGTCGACGTACGTACGGGCGTGGTCGACAGATTCGTAATCGTAGTCGTACGTACGTAAGTATACCGTACGTATCCGTGAACGAGCGGACGTACGGAGATATATCGTACATATTCGTAATCAAAAGAAGTATGGAGGCATAACGCGCAGCCTTATCAAAATCGTAGAGATGTAAAAGTCCGACGTACAAAATCGTCATCGAGTCGAAGTACAAAAAAATGCGCAGACCTTGTCCGCAGTATCAAATGCTTATTTTCGGACCACGCATTATGCATACCGGATCATATATTATCATAAGCATATGTCGATACGGATCCCGGCCCCTCCGAGGACGCGGTAACGTAACCCGCCCTCTAGTACGGGACGCGGTGAACGATAGATCATATGCCATCCCGGCCACCGTCCCCATATCGTGAGATCATAATATCATACACACAAACGAGCTCCCGCCCGCCTATGAGGGACGCGGTGAACAATGCGATGAACCCGCACGATAACGAACCCTCGGCCCGGGACGCAGTGAACAGATACATATACAGAGGCATGCGCACGATAATGCATCCCCGGCCCGGACGCAAGTGAATGCATACGTGAGCCTTGCACGAGCGGTCGTGAGAAACCATATGCACATAAATCCAGACTCGATGAATACGTACACTTACCGACATTCAAAAGCTCAGAAACAAATTTCGGGTTCTTCCAAATTAATATCGGGAAGTTATGAGTGTTTGACATACAGAAACCTCTTCGGACTTTTTAAGCGATCCGAGATCGTACGTGGAGAACATTAAGGCTTATAGAGCATACTCATATTAGAATACTCGGATCAGACGACTCATATCCGAATACACATAGCGTAATGCTTATATCGGACGCTCATACCGAGTACTCATATCGGAGTTATCATATCGAATGCTTACACCAAAATACTTAGATCGAATACCTATGTCGAACACATATACATATATCGGAATATTTATTTTTGAATACTTATATCAAAATATTTAAATCGATCATTCGTACCGAAGCATTTATATCGAATAGTCGAACCAGAATGCTCATATCTGAGTTACCAAACACTTATATCAAATTCGGAACAATAGTCAAAGGTTTCCTTAATTATCTTACGGAAATAAGACAAATAGAACAATACCATCAAATCTCGGGGACTGTGGGCCCACCTCGGTCAAGTCGGGTAACGAACATAAAAACGTGGTCATTATGTGCCATTGGATCATCCTCGAAGATTTCAAGGCATTCCGCTTTCATTTTCAAAAGTTACGGACGTTTGAACATTTCTTTACAATAAAGCGTAAGTTATCTAGTTCAATTCTACTGAATGAAAAAGGATAAATATAAGCTCGGATTTCTAAGAGTAGAGTCATCCCCAAGGCTCAAATCATAGCCTATCACATCTAGGACATGCCAAGAGAAAGGAAGGGTAAGCCTTACATACCTTTTCCGCTGCTTACGCCTCTCCAAATTCAAATCTCGCTTCGCCCAAAATCTACAAATGGTCATATTTACCAATTGTCAATAGTAAGACTTTTAGAATTCAAATCTTTAATTCACTATTTGTCTACAGAAATTTGGGCAGCATCTCCCCTGTAAATTCGCCGCCCCGAGAGTTCAACTCGGCTCAGATTACCAACAACCATACCAACAACAATGCTAACAACATCAACATCTAATACAAAACACATTCAGACATAACTAGTCTTCTTTTCTTCATAGTGTCACAACTTCTACTCCAACTTCATACTTTCAACTAATATCAACATTTTCCATATCCATTAACTAATTCAAAATTATTCAAACATATTTCAATAATATTCCAACAATATTCACGAATTCAAGTATTCCTGCCAAATGCCATATTCCATTCGAAACTTCTACAAATGCGACAAAACTACTAAATCGCATTATTTCCCTCCAAATTTATTAATGACAACAATAATTCTCATTTTGAATCTTACTTCCACAATTACATAAAATCTTTATTAAAATCACATAATTTCCCATAACAACCCACAACCATATTCAATACCAACTTGATTCATTAAACCTTTATTTATATCACAAACACCACAACAACACAACTAACAAACTAAATGGAATTTAATTCATCTCCTCCCTTCATCACCATGGCACACGGCCATGTACACACCCACACACAGACACGACTATGCACACACACATCACAACTCCATAATCCTCATCTAATTTCAATCCTTATAACATATATATACTTATTCCATAACATAAAAACATAGAAATCTTACCTTTTCTCAATTCTTCCACTTGCCACAAAAGATAGTTTCTTGCCAAAACAATTATATCATCTTGAAGAGGACCTTGAACTTAGTAGGAATTCAAGTAGAGACAAGTTTTTGAATCAAAGTTGAAGGCTCCAAGATTTTTTTTTTCTTTCTCTCTTCTCCTCTTGGCCGAATGGCCTTTCCATTTTTGCTCTTCTTTTTCTTCTTTTTTTTTTTTCCAACTCTCTTAACTAAAATAAGGACTTCTCTCATATATATATATATATATATATATATATATATATATATATATATATATATATATATATTTCAGAGTTATGTGAGGGGCACATGCCCCTTCTCTAGAAATTTCTTTAATTTTCTTGAAATTAAAAGATGACTTAATTGTCATCATTTTTCATCCTTTTTCGTTCCCTTTTTTTTTTTTTTGTCACATGGCCAATATGGCCTCTTTGGAATTTTCATGAACCTTGTGTAAAATTCTCATTTTGCCCCTCGACTTTCCTCAATATTACCATTTTGCCCCTAACCTTCCACATTATTTCCATTGGCCATTTTGCAAATTTCTCTTTTTTACCCTTGGCCTTTCTCAATATTTCCATACCACCAATATTCCTAACAACTCGTACATTAAAATAATTCTTGAAAATGATCATGTCCTTAACTTGCCACGACTTTCTCGAATTATCCGAATGCACAAAATGCGGGGTATAACAAAAACGTATCATTTATAATATCTATCCAAAAGACCTAAAATATAATATTCATGGCTACATGGTGGCCACTGAGTAGCACCAGTCGACATCCATCCACTGATGCAAGCATGGTGATACATATGCTCACAAGGAACTCGTAGGAGTTCTAAAACTCGCCTAAACATAGCATACTCTTGATATCTATCATGAGTAAATGAAATCAATGAAAATGTACTAATAATTACAGTCGCGTTAGGATGCCTCTCTTCTACAAGAGCATCTTGCATTGCTATATCTAGAGGAACATCATCTCTATATCTACAGAAGTTGTCATGCCCCAAACCCGATCCTGGCGTAACAGGCATCCGATGCTATGAACAACACCGGAAGCACCTTTTAAAATCAATAAACATCTATTCTCTTTCAATAGTCTTTTAATATTCATTTAAAACAGTCATATCTGAATAACTGAAAGCATACTCATACTTATAAAAATCAGGGGAAGTATAATATGAATAATCAATTATAAGACGTGGCAAACGCCTCAATAAGTCATACGAGACTTTTAGCATCTACCCACAACACAACGTATAACTATGGAGCCTCTAAGAAAACATAAACAGAGTCTAAAACATCGGGACGCATGCCGGAACCTAAAATAATAAACTAGATAGATGGGTTGTCCTACGAACATGGGTGTGGGCTCACCAATAAGTCTGGAAAGCAGAAAGTTTTCCTATTCCGCACGCGTACCACGAACAAGCTCTTCTTTATTACCTAACATACTATCAAAAACAACAATGGTATGCCTGAGTACTAGGTACTTAGTGAGTGTCTTCGGGACAATAGTTAATAGCAAAATATATATGTAATAAGTTTAATTAAAAATAGTATTGAGAAACAGTTCAATCAAATGATAACATCTCAAGAACATACAGTACAAGTCAATGATGAACAAAATAATCACTTTGAGTCCTTAAGTCGTTCTCGTTACCTTAAGTTCTTTCAAAAACAGTTCGAAATCCAAAGATAGAGTAAGCCAGTAACCTTTGTAAAATCACCAGTAAAATCTAATTACACCGGAATACATCAATGTCAACTTATTATATTGTTTCTCACGTTAAGTCCTTTCAATCATGAACTCAAGATCAACAACAAGTCACTCATAGGCAACCAAAGTATAACACATGCCAATACAGGCCCAAATCAATATAACAAAGGGACCATTTAAGGTTCCCTGAATTGAATAGAAACACCACTTCGGGGCTATCAACCCTCGATGGCTACTCTCACGCCCCAAAACTCACCCTGGACGCAACAGGCATCCGATGTTATGGACAACACCGGAAGCACCTTATAAAATCAATAAACGTCTAATCTCTTATGATAATCTTTCGACATTTTATTTAAAACAGTCATTTAAGGCTAACCAAAAACATACTCATACTTATAAAAATCAGCGAAAGTTTAATGTGAATAATCAATTATAAAACGTGGAAAACTCCCCAACAAGTCAGACGAGACTTCAGCAATCTTCCCACAATTCTGACAACTGTTTATGGAGTTTCTGAGATAAATAAATTAATGAACTAACTTCGGGACGCAGCCCGGAAACTAAAAGCAATAAATTAAGATAGAGGGGTGTCCCACGAACAAGCATGTGGGCTCACCAATAAGTCTGGAAAGAAGCAATTTCTCCTATTTCGTATGCGTATCACGAACCTGCTCTTCTTCGTTACCTAACATAACATAAAAAACAACAATGGTATGCCTGAGTACTGGGTACTCAGTGAGTGTCTAAGGGGCAATAGTTAATAATTCCAAAATAATATAGTAAAGTCAGTAAGACAATATCAATGAAAAAAATAGTTCGAAATCCAGAGATAAAGTAAAATAGTAAACTTAGAAAAACAACGGGTAAAAGCCAAGACACACGAATATATCGATTTCAACTTATTCTACCATTCATCTCATTAAGTCTTTCCCTTACGAACTCAAGAGTACTACAAGCCACTCACAAGCAACCAAAAGATCAACACATGGCAATTCACGGGCGAACAATACACCGGGGCTATTATCCTTCGGTGGCTAATCATCCTCTGGACTAGCACAACGATAGATACTCTGGACTACATGCCTCAGAGGCAATCATCCTCTAGACTGACACAACAATAGATACACCGGCCTACATACGACGGAGGTCAATCGTCCTCTGAACTGACACAACAATACTCAAAGCGATACGTTTGGATCCATAACGGCTAATCATCCTCTAGACTAGCACAGCTTGCCCATACAGTCCCAAACACAAACAAACACATATCATAGCATGCCAACCGAACTATCAATCATGGCCTATAGCCGAATTTATTTTTGAAGTCAGATTCTCACAATAGAGGTGTTTCAAGTCACAATCCATTCATAAAGCTTACTCAAATCACTTATATTATATCCCGTATTTTTGTACATTGGGATATTTTAAGCTAATCGCGATAAGTTAAGGACAAGATTATTTTGGGATACGAGGTAGAGACTTTTAACCTCCGATTTTGTTTTAATGCACAAGTTGCTTATAAATTTTAATTGGTATGAAAATATTAATGGATATTAGGGGTTAATTAACCATGATTAGATTATTAAGTGGGAATTTAGATTTAATTATTTCATTAATTGGCCATTAGTGGCCGTGTGGGCCCCACCCATGGCATGGCCAAATTTAATTGGCTCAAGCCATGAGTGGGACACGTGTCCAGCCCATGGATATCCTATATATAGTAAGTTGATGACTCATTCATCAACCATCTACTTCACTTGTTCATCTTGCAACTTAGAGAATATAGAGATAGAGAGAAGATGGCTCTCGGCCATGGCTGAAATTTTGCAAGCTTATAACCTTGATCCAAATTGATTTTTCAAGGTGTTCTAACCAAATTGGAAGGGCAGATTGTGACGTGAAAGTAGTCATTAGGGCAGCAAGAACAAGTATTAATTCAATGCACAAATTCTAGCCAAGTTGAGAAGTCAAGTGTTAAGGTAAGGTTTAATCTTCTTTTACATCTGTTAAGGGTGGTTTGAATGTATTGTAATTTGTAGATATGGATGAAATTCATGAAATTATGTATGTTGGTATTGAAGCCGTGTAGGGGCTGTTTGTGTTGAAGATGGTGAACTAATTTTACTTAGTATTTTGGTTGTTGTCGTGATGGATTTTATGATGAGAATGAAGGTATTTAATGGTTCAAGTTGGAGTTGTAATTGTTTGTGGGCTGTTGTAAAAGTTAATATGTTGTTAGTATAGTTTCTTGCATTTAAATGAATAATGTTGTTAACGTGTGGTTGTTGGTATAGTTCATGAATTTGGATGAAAAGAATGTGTTAAGGAATGTATAATAAACGTAAATGGTTTGTTTGGCATATCCGTGGACGTTCGTGAAGTTATCGGGCATCCTTACGTTACTAGTTAGGGGTTGTCTAATGTGTTGTTGTTGTTCTTGTTGAGCTTGGAAGATTATATGTTGTGTTGTGTGTTGATAGGGCTGTTGTAAGGTTGTTTAGATGAAAATATTACGACTATGGATCATTAATAGTAACTTGAATATGTAGTAGCCGTATGTGGATTGTTATCGAATGTTATGAATGTGGGCTGTTTGGAATATTGTGCGGGCTGTCCGAAGTGTTCTCGAGTCTTGTTTGAATAGTCTCGGGTTGGTACTTGGACGTATGATTATTGATATTGGCTGGTTGTATGTGGTTGGTTTGAATATAAAGGAAACGTCGTCTAATTATCTAGAAAGGAGTTACCAATATTAGAATACGTTTTGAATCTCCCCGTAGCTTAACCGTAGTTCCTGACGTCTTAATATAGGTTGAGGTACTATTGGGCAGCGTATTCGTGTTGTGTTGCGAGTAAACGCTAAAGGTATGTAAAGTCTATCCCTTCTTTCTTTTGGCATGTCCTAGATGTAAGTAAGATACGATATGAGCTTTGGGGTAACTCTATTCATAAGTTCCGAGCATGTTTATGATTCTTATTCACTTCTTGATGTTAGAACTCTTAGAATAGTCGAGATACTGCCCTCGAGTCTTCTACATGATTGGATGTCAAATGGTACATAAAAGTTCCTATTCTTGAAAGGCTCTATAATGACTAGTATCCTTAACTTTCATAAGCTATCTCGTATTAAGTTGATACATATCTATGATCCCTGAGGCTTTATTTGATATAGTTCATAATGATATTCAAAGAGTACTGAGTATGAATATCATCCTGATACTCGAGCATTGATCAGTCTACTTATCTATTGAGTCTCAAAAGATGATTTATATGCACATGGTTACTCACTACTCTGCTCGTGCATACTGTTGTTACATCTTTCACCGAGTCCCGGGCCGGGTATGTTATCGTGCACAGTTTCACTGCATTGTTCATCGAGTCCCTCACTAGAGGGCCGGGTATGGTATATATATATATATATATGATGATATGATGATGTGATGATGGCGCCAAGCCCCGTGATGGGCCGATTATGATATACATGTATATGACAAATTCACCGAGTCCATAATGGGCCGGATATGATATATGAGATAGTCATGCATGATTTTATTTCATAAGGCACAGGTACAGTGATTCCTTGATTATCATACTTGTCTCCTGAAATCTCTACTTCAGTTATGATGTTCCTTAATGTATTTCATGCTTTATATACTCAGTACATATTTCGTACGACCCCCCCTGTCTTCGGGGGCGCGTTTCATGCCCGCGGTACGATACTCGATTTGGTGATCCTTCGGCTTAGGACTTCTACTCAGTACATCTTGGAGTGCTCCGTTGTTCCGGAGCCTAGACTTTTGGCACGGATCTCGATATATGTATATGTTTATTCGGGGGGTACGGCGGGGCCGTCCCGTCATATGTTACTATCGATACTCTTAGAGGTCTCAGAGACATATGTGTGGGTTGTATATAGATGTTGTTCAGTTGTGTTAGCAAGACTTGTGTTTTGGGACGTTACCATTCGTAGTGGCAGCCTTGTCGGCTAGCGTATATATATGTTTTGGGATGTTGTATGTAGTGGCAGCCTTGTCGGCTTGCGTATGTGTATGGTTGGGACATTCCCATATGTTATGATAGCCTTGTCGGCTTATGTACGATGTTATCCGTTGATGGTTGTAACTCCTCAGGAGACAGGTTGCCTTGATTTATACATGTGACAATTGTGATAGATGGCATTTGTGTTTATAAGTTTCCGCGCTATGTTTAGTTTCAGATTGATATTAGCTAACAGGGGTGTATACGAGTGTCCATGCTCGGGCACTAGTCACGGCCTACGGGGTTGGGTCATGACAAAAGTGGTATCAGAGCAGTTCATCCTCGGAGTGTCTACAGACCGTGTCTAGTAGAGTCTTGTTTATCAGTGTGTTGTGCACCACATCTATAAACAGGAGGCTACAGGACATTTAGGATGTTACCTTTCTTTCATATCTAAGATCGTGCGATAGAGCCAAGCCATAGGAAATGAGATTCCTTATACTAACCTTTGATTTTAGCAGAAGAACGACATCGACAGAAGAAAGTGACTAACGATATTGGGAGTTACAAAGCACGCAGGTAAGCAAAGGTACGAAAGATATATGTTGGGTAAGGTATTGAAGTACGATTAAAATGCAAAGTTGAAGATTGAAAGGGAAGTAAACAGGAAAGTGTAACAGATGCAGTTCGAGTTGGGCATATGAGGTAAGTTCATCAATTTCATACTGTTGTTGATATTGGGAGCCCTGTGTGGCTGTGATATGATATGATATATGTATGTTGGCCCTGTGAGGCATTGTTGGTATTTTCTGCGTGCAGGTTTTGAGATAGTAAGAAACACAGAGGAAACTCTGCCAAAATTTTTCTAGAAATAAAAAGAGAATGAGATATAAGTTTGAAATATGTCTTGAAAGGTCGTGCCAATAGTAATGATAGGATTTGACTAAGTTGCGAGTACGGCTGACCTCGGGGAATAAGTTAACTGCTGAATTGATGGTAATAGTAATTAGGAGGTCGATATCGATATGGTAAAAAAAAAAATGGAAAGGGCTTGTGGTACTAAGAGACGATTTAGAAAAGGCTAGCAAACCTTGATAAAGTGTTGTATTGAGGTACCGACTGAATTGATAAGCAGGGATAAATTTTGATGAGTTTATAGTTAAAAGAAGTAATAGTAGGATTGAGACAAGAGTACAGAGGAAAAAGAATTGTGACGGATATGAATGTATTGATAAGACAGCTTGTGAGATGTTAAGGATAAGATTGACCAGAAAGGGCAAAAGGTTAAGTACGCTTACTCCACAGAGTGTAATCAGCCATAGTAAGAATCGTGAATAAGGTTAAGAAATGTTACACTATAGGATTGAATACGAACAGGATATAATGTGAATATAATGAGGATTGTTATGAAAATAAGTAAAGCCTAGTGAGGAAGTGACCAAAAGATATGACGTGATCTATGTGACTAGAGTATAAAGGCAAGTGTGAACGGAAAATCAAGCTATAGAACGAATAAGAAAGACTTATCAAGTCCAGAAGGAAAGTTTAGAGTAAAGGTTACATGATAACGGAAATGATAGCGAGTACAAGAAAAGAAAGAAAAAAAAAAAAGGAAGAAAGCGAGATAACAGTGTAACAATAGGCCATGACATGTATAGCCGAGGACACGAGTAAAATAAGTGATGGAGCTGTGAAAGACCAAGCTATAGAAAGATGAGCAACGAGATAGAATGAGTGCTAGAAAATGACTGATATGATAAGAACAAATAGGGATGAACAGAATGCGTTTTGAAAATGAGAAAGGGGTTGTGCAGAAGTAATGTTTTTTACGAAAGATACGAGTAGCATAAGATTCCTCGTGTGCAGAAAAGAAGGATGGACATAGATTAGAGAGTAAGGGAATTCTAAAGGAAGCACCTAAGATAGATTTAATTAATTGAGTACAAGTATAGAACGAAAGGGAAATATATAGTTATGAACTTAAAGGTATAGTACAACGACAAGGTTATAAAATAAGACTATCATTAAGATAGCTTGATATGATTTTGAGTAAGTTAGAAGTCGATACTAAGCACACAACAAGGAAAAAAGGGCATAAGGCATAAAAAGAGTATCGTGTACACAATTTCACCTCGAAATAGTGGAATCCTTAAAGGACAAAGGCTGTAGGCTTGAGAAAGAAATGGGCATTGTAAATTTATCAACGGAAATAGATGATATAAATTAGGATGAAGATAATATTACAAGAGAACCTTGGACACTTATCGTCGGAATATAAGTGCTATCTAATTGAGATTGGAACGACTACAAGTACCAATGAATTATCGATTGGAGTGAGTGGAATGTAGCCTTGGATGAGTTGCTACATTGGTCGCATTACTCGAGTATAGATTATCAGATGAGATTTTGTACTACATATAGAAAGCACTGCCGCTTTCGGGACTTTGTTAAGGTTTCGTACGTGGATATCAAAGTTATACATCATAAGGAAAATACATGGATATGGTACAATACCAAGCTTAATTGGTAAAAGGATCGATAAATTTGAGAGATTGGAAATAGGGAAATAGAGCGAGAATATAAACAAATAATAGTATAAGTACACTCTTGGGGGGGAAGTCAATGGAGAGAGAAATACGAAGTATAAGATGGAAACAATTGACACTGCAATATAATCGATATGGATGCTTAAACTTCAAGTGAGATCTCTTGCTGAGACAAGTTAGTAAGATGCGGAAATAGCCCAAAGATAAATGAACGAAGTCGATGGTATTGGAACGGTGTTGAGAAATTTTTGTAAAGGTCTCAAATGATATGACACTAGGAAAAGAAAGGTGCAGCAAAAAAGAAGAAAGAATACGACAAGAGAATGACAACGAGTAACTTAAGAGATATTATAAAGGATAGCGATGCTATCTTGATTAGAGGCTAAGATGTTGGCAATAGAGTTGTTCGTAATGATATTGCGACCTATAAGTAACAAAGGAGAAGGAATAGAAAATCTCCCATAGTAGGAAGTGAGAAAATCAAAAGGTGAATAAAGGAAGGGAAAGGAGTATGACAAGATAGGATACGAGCGAATTTTAGTGCGGATGAGTTATGCAAAGCATAATGAACCAGGAGAAGGAAAGTGTTATATATCCCGTATTTTGTACATCGATATTCCGAGCTAACGCATAAGTTAAGGACAAGACTATTCCGGGATACGAGGTAGAGACTTTTAACCTCCGATATTGTTTTAAGGCATAAGTTGCTTATGATTTTATTGGTATGGAATATTAAGGAAAATTTGGGGTTAAAAGTTAATTATGAAAAGTTAATTAATTCATGAACAAAAAGGCCAAGTGGCCGTGTGATGTGGTGTGGGCCATGGTCCACATGGATGCATAATATATGTAGATGAAAGATGACAAATAAATTATATTCATCATTTTTTCACC
>NW_026727180.1:0-34927 GCF_029784015.1 Lycium ferocissimum | reverse complement strand
AATCACAAAATTTACATTACAAGCCTAATGGCTTCCAAAACAGCCCGCATTCTTCACAACATCAACGTGGATCCTTCAAAGGTTCATTAACGATACAAAACTCACAACGACAACAACTAGAGCCTTAAGTAACATTTGTCCATTCTTGGCACAAACATGGCCTATATTCGGCCACCTTTCAACACATACACACACGTGCGATTTACACTCATTCAACACATTACAACGACAAGGAAACATACTACATATAATTCAAGCTACCATTCCAACTACACATGGAACATGCACGGCCACAAGCCAAGCATGCTCCATGTCCACGGTTCAACCCCCAACACCTAAGTTTTCATGATTTTCATGCATGTTTGCATACTACAACATGTCCACACCATTCACAACACATAAAAGAGAATTAATTCTTACCTTTTCTTCTTCACTTCACACGCCAACTAAGGTGGTGAACAAGAGAAACGGATGGCTTATCAACCCAACCAACGCCTCCACGTTAACAAGCACCCTTGACTTAGTTGTTTTGATAGAAGAACCAATTTTTTTGAATAAGATTTCTTGGTCTTGGAAATTGCCTTCTATGGCCGAATGGTAGCCCCTCTTTGCCTTCTCCTTATTTTCTTGATCTTTCTAGAAAATAAAATGAGGAGAAAGATGACTTAGTCATCTTATTAAGTTGCCAAAGAAAATAATTTATGTGGCCATGGCCCACAAGTATGTGGCCGGCCACTTTGGCCCTTGAATGAATATAATTCACAAGTTTTTCTAATTCATTTTTTGCCCCAATTATTTCCTTAATGATTCCATGCCAACAAAGTCATATACCACTTATTTAAAACAAAGTCATGATTAAAGAAAATCCCGACTTCTTGTCTCGGAATAGCCTTGTATCCTAACTTGTCATCATTAACTCAAATTATCCCGTTGTTAAAAATACGGGATATAACATAAAGATCAACCTTCCTTCTTTGGCATGACTTAGTTAAAATAGGCTATGACACGAACCTCGAGGAGACTCTATTCTCGCAATCCGAGCATGTCTATGATACGCACTTGTTTCTTGATATTCATATGTGATGTTATGCAATATTGATCGTTTGTCCTTGGAATTATTGATTTGTAAAGGTTGCATGAAAGTTTGGTTTTAAAGAGTTTATTCTTTAACGACTCAAAAACTACAAACGCCCATAACTTTCACAGAAGAGCTCGGATTGCTTTGAGATTTTCGTAGTAAATTGTATGATGTAGGACGGGTATGTTTTCCATAGGCGGGCCCAGCTCGGGTCTACACCCGTCTGTGGGTCCCGCAACGTTCCTTTATGTAATTTCGACAACTTTTGAAAGAAAATGTGTAATTATTATTCCGATTTTAAATATGACTATTTTACTTATCCTTTGGATTCATGACAATGATTTTATGCATATGATTCCTCACGACTCCGCTCGTGCATTCTGTTATACCTTTCGCCGAGTCCCGGGCCGGTTTTGTTGTCGTGCGCACTTTGTTATACTCCGGTGTTATGCTGTGATTATGGTTCGCCGAGCCCCTCGCTCGAGGGCTAGGTTCCGCTTATATTTGGTGTTATGCTGTGTATGGCGTTATGCTGTGTATGATATGTGATGGGGATACGGAGATTTGAAACTTTCTGGTGTTATGCTGTGTTATGGCGCCATCGACAGGCGAGCGACCATATTTTCTGTGCCCTATGCATGATTCGTATTTTTAAAGTAACATTTCGATATTTTGGAAATGCATTTATTTTCTATACCTCTGTTTCGATTTTGACTCAGATTTGTATACTACATTTTCTGCTTTGCATACTCAGTACATATTTCGTACTGACCCCCTTTCTTCGGGGGCTGCGTTTCATGCCCGCAGTACGTACGCACAGTCACGTGTGACCCACCGCTTTAGGGCACCTTTATCTACTCGTTGAGTGCTCCTTTTCTCCGAGCCCATATTTTGGTATATATTCGTTCGTTGCATTTGTATGTACTTATTCGGGGGGTACGGCGGGCCCTCGTCCCATCATATAATTACGTCGTCCGTTTAGAGGTATGTGGACATGTATGTGGGTTATGCCCATTACGCGTTGTGTTTGTATGATGTATGTCCTGGGCGATCCCATTCGCCGTGGCAGCCTCGTCGGCTTGCATTTATATATGCTTTGGGCCGATGCGCCATTCGATAGCCTTGCCGGCTTTTGATATATATTCAGTTGTGTTTGAGACTGTTTGAGACGGATATAATCGAGACGACGTTTGATATTTATGCCCGTATAAGCAATCTGTTTGCGAATCGGATTTATGAATGTGTTTGGGTGCCCAGCTCGGGCACTAGTCACGGCCTACGGGGTTGGGTCGTGACAATTTGGAATGTTAATATGCTGAAAAAAATGGGCTGATGGGGTATTTATAGCCCCCCTAGGTCGGTTCCACCGACTTATTCACGTGGGGCCCGCGGAACCTTTTGGCAGCTTGGGGTCTTGCTCTTAAAATGGCCATAACTCTTGATTCTGACATCGTGTGAGGGCCCACGACCTATGGTTGGAAAGCTCTTTCAAATATCTACAACTTTTATTCTTGGTGTTTTTTCAAATTCCAAACTTATAATGCCGTTCTTGCCCCTCCAAGTCAGATCATCCGAAAACATTTCCTTAAATCGTCCTTTTGGAGGGCTTATGTCCATATTTGGCTTATGGGTCCTTCTTAGGACTTGCTCAACTTTCCATGTACTACTTGTATCACTTTTAATATATCCTTTACAAAATCCCGACATGTGGGCCCCACCTTAACTCATGGTTTCGAGGGCTATCATCGAGTGATCATGTTAACCGATTTACCCCATACAATCCCAAATGTCATATATATGTTCTTATGCTCAAATAACATAATCTTCATCCATAATCCTTGTGTAACTCTGCTCTCCCCTGAGCTCATACTAAGCCGTCCACAGTCTTGATAACGCGAAATTTTCCAAGGTGTAACAATATCGATCGGGCTGAATGCAGATTTTATTCATGATTCATATATATTTACATGTTGTTCTTATACCTTACATACTCCGTACATTATCCGTGCTGACTCCCCATTGCTTGGGAGGTTGCGATCATGCTCGCAGGTTCAGGTAGGCCAACAGGTGGTCCAGCTCAGTAGGACCTCTATATCCAGCAGTGGTCAGTGAGCTCCATTTGATCCAGAACTGCAGTTCATTTTGGTATGCCACCATTTTGAGATGTATATGCATATGGTTATGATGGGGCCCTGTCCCGTCCTTTATACGACTTTATTCCAGTAGAGGTCTGTAGACAGTTGTATGTATTAGTCAGATGATGTAGCCTTGTCGGCTTCTATTCTTTTGTGTACAGTATATGTAGCAGCCTAGCCGGCTTGCACTATTCCTTCAGCATGTATATGTATATATATAGATTGTACAGAGTTTATGATGTCACCCCCATTTATGAGATCAGTTTGAGTCACTTATGGGCCCTTGATGTTCAGATATGTGTATAGGGGTGTTTGGTCACTAGCGGTCAGACACTCATCACGACTCATCGGTTTGGGTCGTGACATTAGTTTACCACTGAGTACATACATAAGAACATGAGGATACAGAACTAATTAATAAGTTCGATAGAGAATTGAGAGGATATGAAAGAAGACTAATGAGCCCATAGTATAAGAGCACGGAGATCAGAAACTAAAGGAGGACAACTATTTCAAGAAATTAATAATAGCATCGTAAGCTAGCAAACTACAACATTCGAGGACGAATGTTTCTAAGGGGGAAGGACGTTACACCTCGCACATTCAGAGCTTGAGCACGCCATATATTTCACCATATTAATGTAGTATCGAAGATGTCCCATGAAGTTTTGAAAGGTACAAGCCATGGGAAGTACGTAACAATAAAGTAAAGGATGAATTACGATCTTGTAAGTCTTAACGTGAAGGAAAAACTTGGAACCAAAGGATATGACCATTATCAAGTATGATTAATGATAAATATCATGTATGTAGAGTTTCGGAAGATTCCGGGACCAAGCAAATCGAACAAAATAAGTTTGACGAAAATTTAGAAAAAGTTGGCAGGATTTTGGATAGAAATTTTGGGTCAATTTTTTAGGGGTATATCTTCGGGTATATTAGGAGTTTTAAGGTTTTTCAAAAACCTAAAATGAAGTTCGTCGAATCTAGTTTCAAACGCAACAAACCACTTGTCAAAACAACATCGGAGTACGGAGTTATGGCCATTTCCAACGCAACAAACCGCTTCCATATGTCTCACTTGGGAAAGTCGGTGGAACCGACTTATAAGGGGTATAAAAACCACCATCAGCCCTATTTTTTCATCATTCTAAACTCTCATGAGTTCTAGTAATCTCCTAACACATCCCCCAAACACTTATAGACCATTAAGTCAAGAATTTAACAAGATTACACCAAACTAGTCCATGAAAGGTGATTGTTATTGCTTCTACTTGATGTTGTGGTGAGTTTGGTCTTGAAGAAAGTTGGTGTGGCTAAATTTCTTCAAGTATAAGGTATGTTCTTCATCCTATCTCTTATGTTGAGTTGATTTGAAGGTTTAGCAAGTCTTAAAAGTGAAAATAGTTATGGAGGAAAGGTCATAAAGTGTTGTGTTGTTGTTGTTGTGTTTATGGACTATTTTGAGCATGTTGTGGCCATATGGTTGGGCTTATTTACATGTATATGGATGGTATCTAATGTTTTTGGTGTGTTGATGAGATTATGCTCCTTGATTGGGAAGAAAGTAAGTGTATATTGTTGTTGTATGTTGAAAAACATCGTGTGGGATGTTTTATGGAATATTTTGGTATTGATGATGATGTTATTGATATTAATATTAATATTGCTATTATTTTTGTTTTGTTGGTACTGTGATTTCGGGCTAGGGATATAAATAGGGGAGATGCTGCCCAAATTTCGGTAGATTTTAAAAGGAACCAATTTGAGGGCTTAAGACAAGCATATGACGATAAGACTAACAATAATATGAATTCTCTTGAATGTATATTTACGAGCTTGGGAGGATAAGCGTTAAATAGTTAAAGTTAAGGCGACCGAAAAGGTATGTTAAGGCTAATCCCTTTCTTTCTAAAGGGATGATTCCTTTCTTATGAACCTATATATGTTTTCCATAACATCCTTATTCCCAAAAAGCTAGAAGTTCATGAATCTCAAAGTTCATATGATGTTAAAGATAGATGTTTTCTATGATGATAATGATGATGATGATGATCCCATTTCTAGAGATTCCAAAGTTTATAGTCTTGATGCTATTATGAGATTATTGAATTTATTTCATGAATTTCTTAATTTTATTCATTGTGATTGATCTCACCTTATGTTACTTGTTCCTTCAAGGTGAGATATAGCAATGATGATTGCTCCATAATATAAATCGGAGGTTACCGACCTTACATCACTCCGATAGAGTTGTAGCTTTTAATTGGGCTCTCATGCATGCTATGTGTATTTATATATGTAACTTTTACATACCGCGCCTTAACGGCCGGGCAAGATACTATACACATATTACCACGCCTTAACGGCCAGGCAAGATACTATATATATATAACACCGCGCCTACATGGCCGGGCAAGATAATACCGTGCTTATATGGCCGGGCAAGATAACACCGCGCCTATATGGCCGGGCAAGATAACACCGCACCTCTATGGTCGAGCAAGATAATACCATACCTATATGGACGGCGGTACTTCAATATAGATATTTCTAATGTTGCCTTAAAAAGTTAAAGTTAGCATGCATGGTATCCGCCTTAAGAGGCAATCAGATGCACAGGTTATCTTTACCTCACGTTATCTCCTATATTTCTTGTTATGTTGTTATTAGTGCCTTACATACTCAGTACACTGTTCGTACTGACGTCCCTTCTTGTGGACACTACATTCATGCCCGCAGGTAGACAGGTAGACAGATCTGATCCCTAGGAGCTTCATTGTCATGACCCAACCCCATGAGCCGTGACTAGTGCCCGAGCTGGACACTCGGATGTGAACCTGTCAGACATAGTCAGATTAAAACTAAGGCAATATGAAAATTTGCAAAAGCAAGCTATAGACTCATAACGCCATATATCACAATGAACCTGTCTCCTGAGGAGTCACAACTAACCAATGCATAACACAATATGCAAGCCGACCAGGCTGTCACTATATACGGGAATATCCAAAACAAACCATATCGACACAGCTGAACAAAACCTATATACAACCCACACATGTCTACAGACCTCTAAGAGTATAAAAGTGAAATATGACGGGACAGGGCCCCGCCGTACCCCTGGATATGCATAAGTCTACATCAAAAGATCTGTACCAAAATAATCTAGGCTCCAGAACAATGGAGCTCTCCAAACAGCTGAGCAGAAGTCCTAGGCTAGAGGATCACCAAACCGAGTGTCTGTACCTGCGGGCATGAAACGCAGCCCCCCGAAGAAAGGGGTCAGTACAAGATATGTACTGAGTATATTGTTATATCCCGTATTTCGTACGTCGGGATAATCCGAGTCAACCTTGCTAAGTGAAGGCCAAGACCATCCCGAGATACGAGGTAGAGACTTTTGTTGTCTTAAAAGCATAAGTTGTGTATGATTTTATTGGCATGGAAATATTAAAGAATCATTTGGGGTCAAAGTCCATTTTTGGAAAGTATTCTATTTTTGGAAAGTCTTGTATTACATGAAAAAAAAAAATAAAGGGCCATGTGGCCGGCCACATGGAGTGTGGGCCATGGCCACATGGTTGGCTAATATGTGTTAATAAAAAGATGACTAAGTCATCTTATTTCTTCACTTCCACCTCTAGAAATTTCAAGAAAAATTGGGAGAGGAAACATAGGGGCTGTTCGGCCATGGAGACTTAAAATTGAAGATCAAAAATCTTCATTCCAAAAATAATTTCTCCTAGTTTTCCTACCAATTGAAAGGTGCTCTTTAACGTGAGGTAGTTGTTAGAACAAGCAAAGCACTTAATCTTGCAAGAACAAGGCTTAGCCGAGTGAAAGAAGTGGGTGAAGAAGGTATGCTTTAATCTTCTCTTTTATATGTTATGCATGGTTTATGTATGTTGTTAAGTGTGGAAATGAATGAAAATCATGAAAACATGGATGTTGGAGGTATGGCCGTGAGTCTATGTGTGTTGGCCGAATGTGTGTGTAGTGTGTAGGAGTAATGAATTAATGGTATTTAGCATGTTTGCATGTTGTTGTAGTGTGTAGAAATGGATGGAAATCATGAAAATGGCATGTTGATGTTGTAGCCGTGTGAAGGGTGTAGGAACCGTGTATGTGTAGTATGTGTGCCAAGAATGTATTAATTTTATTTAGTGTCGTGGTTGTTATTGTCGTGTGGATTCTATGTTGATAATGAAGGTTTAATGAATCAATTTGAAGTTGTGATGGTTGTGGGCTGATTTGGAAGTCAATGTAACTCTTATGTGAATTTTATGTTTAGGAATTGTTAAGATGAAGATTGTTGATGTAGTTTATGAGTTTTGGAAGAAGGAAATATGTTAGTGATGTTCTCGGGTTGGGGAGGAATTCGGGTGAATTGGAGTATTGTTTGGATTGTTAGAAATATTGTGTGAATTATTTAAAGTGTTCTTGAATATTGTTTGAATGGTTTCGGATTAGTAAGTGAACGTATGAGTATTGGCGTTAGTTTGATTCTATGTGGTTGAATTGAATATAAGTGAATGTCGCCGCATTATGTGAAAGAAGGTTATTAATGTTAGAATGTGTTTTGAATTAATGGTTGATGTTGTTGGAATGTTTGTTGGTATGGTTGTTGATGAATTTGGCCGAGTTGAATTCTCGGGGCGTTGCATTTACAGGGGAAGTGCTGCCCAAATTTCTGTAGAATTTGGTGTTTGTTTGTAATCGGGTCCCTAAATACCTTTAGCTAATGTTAGTATTTAATAACGTATTGTAGATTTTGGAAAGTCCACGACGTAAGTTTGGATTAGCTTGGAGAGCGGAAGAGGTATGTAAAGCTCACCCTTTCTTTCTTTGGCATGTCTTAGATGTAAAGAAATATCCTACGAGCCTCGGAGTAATTCTATTCTTGCGATCCGAGCGTGTTTACGACCTTTTATTCGCTTCTTAATATTACATTCATAATGTTGTCATGTTATAATCCTTTTGTCCTTTGTATGATTAAATTCCAAGTGTTACCTAAAGAAGTTGTTCTTAAAAAGGATCCGAAACTACGAACGTCCGTAACTTTCACAAAAGGGCTCGGATCGCCTCGATATGCTCGTAAGAGGTTCCATAGCGTATGGTGATACTAAACTCCCATGGGTGGGCTCGGATTAGTTTGGGATTTATCCGTGGGCCCCCGAGACGTTCCTTCGTATAGTCCAATGGCTTGTTTGAAAGAACCTAATATGCTTATTATTCTGATCCCCGAGTTTGGTTACTTATTATTTACTAAGTCTAAAATAAGGATTGTTATGTATATGATTCCGACACGTAGCTATGACTTCTAAAGTCCAGTTTGATCTGTTCCGAGTGATGTCTGAAAGGCATTTGATATAACTATCGTCCTGATTCCTAAATGATTGCTCGCTTAATTTATTTTATTTCATCGAGTCTTTGAAGTGATTTGTGTGCACATGGTTTCTCACTACTCTGCTCGTGCGAGCTGTTGTTATTTCCTTCACTGCGTCCCGAACCAGGGAATGTATTCGTGCACTTCCACTGCATTATTCACCGCGTCCCTCACTAGAGGGCCGGGGCACGTTATATATATATATGATGATGATGGGGAGGTGGCCAGGATGGCATATGATGATTCTATTCACCGCGTCCCTCACTAGAGGGCCGGGGCACGTTACATGTACATATATATGATGATTTTACTTACCGCGTCCCTCACTAGAGGGCCGGGGCATGTTATGTTTGCATATGTTCAAGATGATTTTCTATTTATGTCACTCAGACCATTTATGATTCTGAAATACATGATTTATATTTCAAAGGTAAGCTTTATGAGATTCTGGTTATTGTACTACTTTTCTGTTTTCTTTAGTTCCGTACGATTCAGTTCTTGTGTTTCATGCTTTACATGCTCGGTACATATTCCGCACCGACCCCTTTCTTCGGGGGGGCGCGTTTCATGTCGCGCAGGTACAGATACTCGTTTGGGTGAGCCGCCAGCTTAGGATCCTTATTCAGCTATTTTGGAGAGCTCCCTTGTCCGGAGCCCAGATTTTGGTACAGACTCTTTTGTTATATGTGTATATATTTATTCAGGGTACGGCGGGGCCCTGTCCCGTCATATGATTCTGTTATTACTGTTAGAGGCCTGTAGACATAAGCGTGGGTTGTGGGTAGCACTGTACGGTCGTGTTTGTCTTCTGTATATCTTCAGGTTGTATATATGATTTATGTATATATGTGCGTGCGCGATGTCGTGCCTTCCTGTATATCTAAGTTCTTATTATGTTCGCTGTGATCTGATTATAACCGATAGGTAGGTACGAGTGCCCAACTCGGGCACTAGTCACGGCCTACGGGGCTGGGTCGTGACATATATAAAGCATGAAATACAATAAAGAAGATCATGACTGAATAAAAGATTACAGGAGGCAAGTATGATAACCAAAGATACCAATGTACCTGTGCCTTACGAAATGAGAATCATGCATATCTATATCATATACCATACCCGGCACATTATGGGACTCGGTGAATAAAGTCATCATATACCATACCCGGCCCATTATGGGACTCGGTGCCATAATCATATATATATATATATATATATATATATATATATACCGTACCCGACCCTCTAGTGAGGGACTCGGTGAACAATGCAGTGAAACTGTGCACGAATACATACCCGGCCTGGGACTCGGTGAATGATATATTAACGGCATGCACGAGCAGAATATCATGAGCAACCATATGCAAACTAAATCATCATCTGAGACTCAATAGAATAATTAGAACGAACTAACACTTGAGAACCAAAGACAACAGTCATGTCACTATGGATTATATCAAAATAGGATTCCAGGAATCATAGACACGTATCAGGACATAATGAAATAGCTTCTGGAAATCAAGAACATTAGCCATTCTAGTATCTAAAAGAATAGGAGCTTCTTTGGAATTTATACGTTCGTCGTCTGTTTGTCTCATATAGACCATGCCAAAAAGAAAGAAGGGATAGCTTTACATACCTTTGACGCTTAATCCGTGACTCGATATGTATATGCTGCCCGAAGTACCTCAACCTATATTAAGACGTTAAGAACTATGGTTAACCTACGGAAAGGCTTAAAACTTATTTCGAGAATAGTAGCTCATTTCTAGAAAATTGGGCGACATTTCCCCTATATTGTTCACTTCCCTCACATTCAGCCAACTATAAAAACAACCAAAATAACATCAACAATAACACGTCCAAGTTACCACATCAAGAACTAGCCAAAACAAAGTCCAAGAACACCTCGAAACAGCCCACACCGCACGCACAACACTCCAAATCAGTCCACACGTTGCACATTCAACAATAATCAACATAACGACCACGACATACTCAAGTTATTCCTAATGATCTACAGCCACAACACATCATCGAAATGACCTTACAATAACATGCTCCAAACAGCCCATCACTACAACAACACAATACATAATCATAACCACACTTAGTCCTTCAACTCAACAAGAACAGCCCCTAATTACAATATAACAATGCCCAACAACCTCATGAACATCTAATCCAATTCATGTCCCAACAATTTCATATAAACAACTATAGCTTTAAATATCAAGATTCCTTCACTTTTAACACATAATCAATGACACCAATAACAACACCACCAATCAAACTTAATCCACCATTATTAAATTAAAACAACTCCAATACGGCCAAACAGAACCTTAACGTTAGCATATACAATTCCTTGCATCCAATTCCTCTTAATACGAGTTAATCCTCTCAACTATAACATCATTTAACTCTAATTACATTATAAGACGAAGAAATCTGACCTTAAATTAGTTAGGACAGATCCTACAATCACTTGCACCGATTGCACCACTTCTTCTTCCTCAATTTAAATCCTAACGTTGCTGCCTCCTTGAACGTTTAGACCACCTTAGGGAATTAAAATTCTCTTCCTTTTAAAATATTGAACTTGGCCGTGAGCTCAAGGTGTTGCCATAACTGTTTGTAATGAAAGCTTCAAATGAATTTGTGAAGATGAATTATGTGATTAATGAGTCATCAACTAATATATATATGTAGCCAGCCACATTGACACGTGCCCCACTTGGGCATGTCATTAATCCTAATCAGCCACGTTTTTTGTGGGGCCCACTTAGTGGTGTAATTAGGTTAATTAATCTCCCTAATCTTCACTAATGTTTCTACACTAATTGTAATTAATTAGCAAACCGTGCAATAATAAAATTGGGATTAAAAAGTCCTTGTCTCATATCCCAAAAATAATCTTGTCCTTGAACTTATGTCGATTAACTTACGAATAATCCAACATACAAAAATACGGGATATAACATCCTTCCCCCCTTCGGAACTGTTATATCTCGCATTTCGCACACTGGAATATTTTTAAGTTGGTTGCGAAGAGTTATGGGCAAGGTTATCTCTCGACTTTGTTTTACGACAAATGGTTTATGATTTTGTTGGAAGGTTTTGGGTTTCATAGCATATTGTTTGAATTGTCTTGAATACTTTGTGGGTTGTTCGGAATATTCTTAAATCTTGTCTGGATGGTTGTTGGTTTGGTTGTTGTTGAAAATTGGCCGAGTTAAATTCTCGGGGTTGGTGAATATATAGGGGAGGTGCTGCCGAAATTTTCATAGAAGAAGTGACGGCCTGGAACCGGGTTCTTTAATGCTTATGGCTAATGTTGGGTGTCCACTGACCTTTTTGTAGATCGCGAGCAGCCGAGACGTAAGCGTGGATTAGTTTAGAGGGCGGCCAAGGTATGTAAAGCTCACCTTTCTTTCTTTGGCATGTCTTAGTATGAATAGGCTATGATATGATCCCCGAAGTAACTCCACTCCCGCGATCCGAGCATGTCCGTGATTCTTATTTGTTTCCTGACATCCGTACGTATAATGTAGTCAAATTATGGTTTCTATGTCTTTGTATGATTGAATATGAATGTGCATAAAAGATTATGTTCATAAAAGAGTCGGAAACTACGAACGTCCGTATCTTTCACATATGAGCTCGGATCGCTCCGAAACGCTCGTGGGAGGTTCCCTAATGTATAACATCCCCGAAATTCATAGGCGGGCTCGGGCCGGTTTGGTACTTGCCCGTGGGCCCGCAAGACGTTCCGTTGTATAGTTCCAATAACTTGATAATATAACTTAATATGGCTAATAATCTGACTTCTGAACATGATTACTCACTTATCTGTTAAGTTTGAAATAACGATTCGTATATATATGATTCCGATACGTGATTATGATGCCTAAAATTCTATTTGATAAGTCCCGGATAACATCTGGAAGAGATTTGGTTTGGTCAATGCCATCAGGTTGTAAATGATAATTCGTCTAAATATTCTGGTAAGTCTGCGTAAATGTATGAAATGAGAGTCCGTATGCATATAATTCTGATACGCAACTATTATGGATAAAGATTTATTTGATATGTCCCCGAGTGACGTTCGGAAGGAAATCTGATTTGACTATTGTTTTGGCCTGTAAATGATGGTTCGTTTCGAATAACCTATTAAGTCTTTGTAAATGTTTTAAATTGTATTTAGTTACTTGTGATTCTGCTCGTGCATTCTGTCGTTACATTTTTCGCCGAGTCCCGGGCCGGTATCGGTGTTATTGTCCGCTGGATACTTGACCGCGGGCTGTGACATGACCGCTGGATTCTTGGCCGCGGCATGTGTATCTGTGATATTGTCCGCTGGATACTTGACCGCGGGCCGTGACATGACCGCTGGATTCTTGGCCGCGGTATGTGTGTGTGTGTTATTGACCGCTGGGTATTTGGCCGCGGTATGTATGTATGATTTGGATGTCAGATGTAAGTACGTTGGTATTCGGACTATTATGCTCGCATTCGGTACACTTTACTTCGCATATGAATTCCGAATTAATATGACTATGATGTGTTTTGCTCTCTGGCATATGTATATACATGATGAGTGTTACACAGGCAAGTTATGACTCTCCGATTCCTATACTTATTTCTGTGGTTTTTCATTCCAGTTATGACTCTGTTAATGGATTTCCTGCTTTACATACTCAGTACATATTCCGTACTGACCCCCTTTCTTCGGGTCGCGTTTCGTGCCGCGCGAGTACACCTGTGTGAGCTAAAGATATTAGCAGAAGATGTTCCAGCGGGATTGGCGAGCTCCACTTGCTCCGGAGTGCTGCCGAGTCAGAGTTTGTTTGTGTTATGATATCCGAGTCATGTTAGAGACTTTGCAGACAGAGTCGTGTGTGTAAAGTGTCAGATGTGAGCGGCTCTATAAGCCGTCGTATTGTTATACATGATATTACAGATTTTGTACGGTCGCAAGTTTTGTTTGATTTGAAAAGATATAAAGTATGTTCGTTTTTCATACAAATTTTATTATGTATTTATGATTTGGTCGAGGGCCCAACCTGAATATGAGTATTATGATAGTCAGGGGGTTCGCTCGGCCTTAGATAAGGGTCGGGTGCCCATCACACCCTATCGGAAATTGGGGTGTGACAGGAACATTCGTCCTCGAATGTTAAACTAGTTCTATAGGGTCTTATAAAAAAATTTCGGGAAAGTCTCTTTTATCGCCATCCCTATCAACCTCCATTCAAAGAACCCAGAGATGCCTCACAGGGCCACAATAACATATAGTCTCATCTACCAATCAATATAGTCAAGTAAGGAACTAAATCACCTGCAGGCATAGGGAACAAGTAAGGATACTTATTCTTCATTTCGTCTTCAGCTTCCCAGGTCACCCCTTCCCTATTATTATTTTGCCACAATACTTTGATGGAAGCCACATCCTTAGTATGTAACCTTCTAACTTGGCGATCAAGTATAGCTATAGGGAATACTCATAAGACAACTCCTCTGTTACCTGGACATCGTCTATAGGGAATACTCTAGAAGGGTCACCAATACATTTACGAAGCATTGATACATGAAAGACTGGATGTACTGCTTCCAAATTAGATGGTAGGTCCAACTCATAGGCAACCTTTCCTACCCTACGAATAATTTGATAAGGCCCAATGTATCTCGGGCTAAGCTTCCCTTTCTTGCCGAATCTCATCACACCCTTCATGGGTGACACCTTCAGGAACACCCAATCACCAATCTGAAATTCTAAGTGTCGACGTCAATTATCTGCTTATGATCAGCTTGCTGAATAATCTCTCCTGAATAAGCTCTCCTGAATAAGCTTCACCTTATCAACAGCTTGCTGAATCATGTCTGGGCCTATTAATTTAGTCTCACCAACATCAAACCAACCGATAAGTGACCTGCACTTCTCCCATATAAGGCCTCGTACGGTGCCATCTGGATACTAGAATGGTAGTTATTATTATAAGCAAACTCAATAAGTGGCAAATGATCGTCCCAACTACCTCTGAAGTCAATAATACAGGCTCGTAACATATCTTCTAGCGTCTGAATAGTACGCTCGGCCTGTCCGTCAGTCTGAGGGTGAAATGTTGTGCTAAGACTCACCGTGTCCCCAATCCCTTCTGGAATGATCTCCAGAAGTTAGCTGTAAACTGAGATCCTCTGTCCGATATAATAGATGTGGGAACCCCATGAAGTCTCACTATCTCCTTGATGTATAACCTCGCATAGTCCTCAGCTGAGTAAGTAGTCCTAACTAGAAAAAAATGGGCTGATTTTGTCAGCCTATTCACAATAACCCATATAGAGTCATACTTCCGTGGAGTGCGAGGTAAACCTGTAATGAAGTCCATATTAATTAATTTCCATTTCCAAGTTAGGATTTCTATCTCCTGTAATAACCCACCAGGGTTCTGATGCTCGACTTTAACCTGTTGACAATTCGGGCACTGAGCAACAAACTCCACTATGTCCTTTTTCATGCCATCCCACCAATATAAACATCTGAGGTTATGATACATCTTCGTTGACCCTGGATGAACAGAATAACGGTCATAGTGGGCCTCTCCCATAACCTGTTATCGTAGCCCTGCAACCTCAGGTACACACAATCCGTCTCCATACCGTAGCACTCCGTCAGGTGTAACCACGAATGGGGTCTTCTCCTTCGAAGAGTCGTCTCTCTATACCGTGCCGAACGGGGTCCTCGTCATCGGCGTCTCTTTACCTCTTCTATGATAGAGGACTCAGCAACTTCTCGAACAGAAACTCCACCATCTCCAGAATCAGCCAAACGGACTCCAAGATTAGTTAGCCGCTAAATCTCACGAACTATCTCCTTCCTTTCTGGTTGCACGTCTGTCAAGCTACCCATAGATTTATGGCTAAGAGCATCTGCTACAACGTTTGCTTTCCCTGGATGGTATAGAATATCAACATCATAATCCTTTAGTAACTCTAACCACCGTATCTGTCGTAAATTCAACTCCTTCTGTTTGAAGATATATTGGAGACTCTTATGATCCGTATAAATGTCAATATGAACACCATATAAATAATGCCTCCATATCTTCAAGGCATGAATCACCGCTACTAACTCCAGATCATAAGTAGGATAATTCCTTTCGTGCTTTCTAAGCTGTCGGGAGGCATGGGCTATAACCCTGCCATGCTGCATCAATACACAACCTAGTCCAACCCTTGAAGCATCACAATAAATAACATAGCCATCTGGTCCCTCAGGAAGAGTTAGAACTGGAGCCGTAGTCAACTTGTCTTTTAGCAACTGGAAGCTTTGCTCACAAGCATCAGTCCACTGGAACTTAGCTGCCTTCTGAGTTAGCCTTGTTAAAGGAGCTGAAATCGAGACAAACTTTTCTACGAACCTCCTGTAGTATCCTGCTAGCCCCAGAAAACTGCGTACCTCAGTAGGTGTCGTAGGTCTAGGCTAGAGGTGGCAAAATGGGTAAAAAATATGGTTATCCGCCCGACTCAACCCATTTTAAATAGGTTGGATACCCAACCCATTTAAAATGGGTCCAATATGAGTCAACCCAAACTATCCACTTAAAATATGGGTAAATTAATGGGTAAAATGGATAAAACCCTCGACATATAGAATGTGTTTGGTATGGAGGAAATGTTTCCAATTTTTCTATATTTGGTTGGTCAAAATGTTTTGGAAAACATTTTCTCTAGAAAAAACAAGTTCCTTAACCACTCCTCCTACTCCCCCCCACCCCGCCACCCAACCCCACCACCAAACCATCCCTACACCTCCACTACCCCACCCCACCACTTAACCACCCCCTCCTACCCCCAGCCCCTCCCTCACCAACCCTACTACCACCACCCCCACCACCTCCTACCCCCACCCCTACCACCCCCACTACCTCCCTCCCCACTCCTTATAACTACCTACCCACCCCTTACCCCTATCACCACCTACCCCACCCCTACCCCTATCACCACCTACCCCTAACCCCTACCTCTCACCTCCCTACCACCACCCCCTATCTCTCAACATTGCAAAACTAGACATTTTGTGAAAGTAGTAACTTTTAAAAATAGCAACTTTACAAAAGTAATCACGTTACAAAAGTAGTTGCTTTTTCAAAATATTACTTGCGAAAAGTAGCTACTTTTCAAAAATAGTCATTTTACAAAAGTAGTCACTTAAGAAAATAGTCACTTTGTAAAAGTAGTCACTTTTAGATAATAGCCACTTTGTGAAAGTAGATACTTTTTAAAAATAGTCACTTTTGAAAGTAGTCAATTTTCATAAATAGTCATTTTGTGAAAGTAGTTACTTTAAAAACTAACTTCTTTGCAAAAGTAACCATTTTTTAAAATAGCTTCTTTGTGAAAGTATTAAAACAACTATTTTTGCAATGTGTCATTTCTAAGATAGCAGTCACTTTTGTAAAGTTAGCATTTTTTTAAAGTGACACAAAAATGGCTACTTTTGTAAAGCGGCCATTTTTTAAAAAAAATGACAAAAAAAGTTGCTACTTTTGCAAATTTGAATTTTCGCTCATTTTGCAAGAAATATATTTTTGCAAAAATAACCATTTTTATATCACTTGTAAAAAATGGTCCATTTACAAAAATAGCCATATTTTGTGTCACTTTTAAAAAATGGCTCGTTTACAAACATAGTCACTTTTTGGGGTTGTCTTCAAAGTGCAAAGTATTCATATATGAAATAGACACTTTGGGAGGGGGTGGGTGAGGGTTGGTGGAGCGGTGGTGTGGGATGGGGTGGAGTTGGGGTTGGTAGGTGAAGATGAAGTGTGTTCGAGGGTGGTCGTTGGGTAGGGATGGGATTTGGTTGGGGAGTGGGTATTGGCGGTGGGCTTGGGTGGGTAGTTTCCAAAAAATATTTTCTTGGAGGTCGTGTCATTGAAAAGTTTCGAAGTTTTATTCTTCCCATAAATGTTGAGGCGCAACTATGTACTAAGGATTGGATTTGTGGACAAAATGGTAAATTAATCTTCTCCATATAGGCTACATGAAGCCAACTTCTTTGAAGTAGCTTTGGATAATATGGATAAGATGGATATCCATATTATCCGTCGGGTAACCCATTTTTTAACCGTGTTAAATATGGGCGGGTCGGGTAATTGATCCGTTTTTTGTTAACCCATTTTCGACCCGGCCCATATCCGACTCGACCCTCCCATTTGCCACCCCTAGTCTAGGCCAAGTCTTTACAGCCTCAATCTTCTGTGTATCTACTTGAATACCATCAGCTCCAATAATATGCCCCAAGAATGCTACTGAAGTCAACCAGAATTCGCATTTAGAAAACTTAGCATACAACTTCTGGTGCTGGAGCACCCTAAGTACCGTTCTCAAATGGTCTGCATGCTCCTCTTCTGAACGTGAATAGACTAGAATATCATCAGTAAATACAATAACGAATATATCTAGGAATGGTTTGAATACTCGGTTCATCAAATCCATAAATACTGCTGGAGCATTGGTCAGCCCAAAAGACATCACTCTAAACTCATAATGCCCGTATCGGGTCCTGAATGCAGTCTTCGAAATATCTGCCTCCTTTACCCGCACCTGATGATAGCCTGACCGTAAGTCTATCTTCGAAAAACACTTAGCACCCTGCAACTGGTCAAATAGATCGTCAATCCTGGGGAGGGGATACCTATTCTTTATTGTTACTTTATTCAGCTGCCTATAATCAATACACATCCGCAGCGACCCATCTTTCTTCCTCACAAATAGTACCGGTGCTCCCCAAGGTGATGTGCTAGGCCTGATGAAGCCCTTTTCTAACAAGTCTCTCAGTTGCTCCTTTAACTCCTTCAGCTCTGCAGGTGCCATTCTATAAGGAGGAATAGATATGGGCTGAGTATCTGGCAATACATCTATAGTAAACTCTATCTCCCGTTCAGGAGGAAGACCTGGAAGTTCATCTGGGAATACATCTGGAAATTCATTAACTATCGGGACTGACTGAAGAGTCGGTACCTCTGCTTTCAGGTCATGCACGCGAACCAGATAATAAATATAACCCTTTCTAACCATCTTTCTTGCCTTGAGGTATGAAATAAACTTATCCCTCGGCGATGCCGTATTCCCTATCCACTCTATAATCGGCTCTCCTGGGAACTGAAATCGAACTATCTTTTCTCTACAATCAACGTTAGCATAACAAGTAGCTAACCAATCCATACCCATAATAACATCAAACTCATGTTAACTCTATCAGATCTGCCATGGTATGACGACTATATATAACCACCGAACAATTTCTATATACTTGCTTTGCTATGACAGAATCTCCTACCGGTGTAGCTACCTCAAATGGTTCTATCAACTCAGGTTCTATTCCGATTCTATTAGCAACAAAGGGAGATATATATGATAAGGTGGAACCTGGATCTATCAATGCATATACGTCCCGGGAGAAAATCGATAATATACCTGTAACCACATTCGGTGACGCCTCCTGATCCTGCCTACTAGCCAAAGCATATATGCGGTTCAAAGGACCGCTAGAACTGGAAGCTCCGCCACGACCTCTACCATGGCCTGCTGATGTCTGAATACCCTGCCCCATAGGGCGCATAGCTACAGAAGAAGATGAACCAGCAACCGATCCAGTAGGCTGAGCCACACCACCTGTACCATCTCCATAAGGACACTCTCTCTTCATATGGCCCTGACGGCCGCAAGAAAAACAAGCACCTGTAGTAAGACGGCATTCCCCAAAATGGAGCCTACCACACCGAGAACACCGAGGCAAAGGTGGCCTCGACTGACTCGAACCCCTGTTCATCTGTGAACCTGAAGCCTTGGAGCTCTGACCGGCTCCTGAATACCCTGTGCTATCAAATCTCCTACCTGTGAACTGTGGGGGTGCACTCCGTGCTGGCTGGGAAGAATATCTAATATGCTGCTGAGGCTGCCTGCCTCGAAACTCACCAGGATAACCAGCCGATCTAGCCCTCTTATGCTGGCCTCTGTCGTAGTCTCTATCTGGCTGACGTCCTCTATGTCGATATGCCTGTACCCGAGCAATATCCATACCTGGCTGAAGAGCCACTGCCATACAACCATCAATCAAATAACGATCCAGTCCCATCACATAACGATGCACTCTATCTGCCATATGAGCTACAATAGTTGGCGCATATCTAGCCAACGAATCAAACTCAAGGCTATACTCTCGAACGCTCCGCCACTCGCCTCAAATGTAAGAATCTATCAACTCTAGCTCGCCTCATCTTTGGAGGCAGGACGTGGCCAAGGAAGGCCTCCACAAACTCATCCCATACCGCTGGAGGAGCACCCTCGCCCCTAGATAACTCCCAAGACTTATACCAATTAATAGCTACATCCCGCAACCGATACGAAGCCAACTCAACAGACTCAGTCTCAGTAGTCTTGATTATCCTCAATGTACGCTGCATCTGCCGAATAAACTCCTGCGGATCATCCTCGGGTTTTGACCCGAAAAACTCTGGAGGATTACAACTTAATAAGTCACGAGCCCTCAAACTATCAAATCTATCTGCATGGTCAACTCCTAGTCCATGCCTGCGAGCCTGCCATGCCACTAATCTAGTCAGCAGCTGAACTGCATCTCTCATGGCCCTATCCTCCGCCCCTGGCTGAGGAGCTGGAGGTGTTATAGCTCGTATTTTGTACGTTGGGACATTCCGAGCTAACCATGAAAAGTTAAAGACAAAACTATTCCGGGATACGAGGTTGAGACTTTTGACCTCCGATTTTGTTTAAGGCATAAGTTGCTTATGATTTTATGGGTATGGAATATTAAGGAAAAATTTAGGGTTAAAAGTGAATATTTGGAAAGTTAACATTTCATGAAATAGAGGCCAAGTGGCCGTGCAATATTATGTGGGCCATGGGCCACATGGATGAATTATATATGCAATTGGAAGGTCCTTATTAACGTGCTTAAAAATTGGCAATCATGTTGTTGCTTCATAATTTAAACTCACGTTGACAGTATTATATTTCGTATTTTTGTACGTCGGATTATTCGCAAAAGTGAGGTGGGGCCCACACATTGAGATTTTTTTGGGACATGCGACAATTTATATGAATCACATATGTGAAGTTAAACATAACTCAAGAAGGACCCTTGAGCCAAATCAAAGTGGAAGTCCTCCAAGCAAATATTTTTAAGTAACGTTTTCGGGTTATCTAACTTCGAGGGGCAGAAACGGTATTATAAGTTTGGAGTTTGGAAAAATACCAAAGATAGAAGTTGTAGATAATTGAATTAGCTTTCCAATCATAGGTCATGGGCTCACAGGTGACGTCGGGATAAGGAGATATGGACGTTTTAAGGCGGAAAGGTCAGTGGGCTAGGCCCAAACCGGGCCCAATCGGGTTAGGCCCATGACCCATGCCAATTTAAGTGAAATTGCAGCCCTTTCCTCTCATTTTTCAGACCAAGAGCATCAGAAAATTCTGGAAAGAGAGAGAAAAGAGCCTTGGAGAGAAGAAAAATCAATTTTGACCAAAATCTGAGCCCCGAATTCCGAAGCCCATGAAGAGAAAAATGTTGTACGCTGTGTTGTCTTCAATTTGAGCTAAAAATCAACCGAGGAGAAGAGTGATAACGTGGGGGCTGCATGCTTAAGGTATGAATACGGTTATTTTTCATTGTTAACGAGTTTATTTAAAATTTTAACGGATTAGCACGGAGGGAATAGCCTGATAAATTCGTTTGTTGGTATTGTGAATTATGGAAGGAGATTCGAAGAGAATTTTGGATGAAAATAAATGTATTTAACTTGTAAAATGTGAAGGCTGTGGTTATTGATGTTGTTCATATGAATTTCGACTCCTTTACGGAAATAAAATTATTAAATAGTTATATCGCAAATTTTGTTGGTTGAGAAAATTTAGAAAACGAAATGTGCGTGGTCGTTTTATGGCATACGTCGGTATTGGAAATGATGTTAATACTATTGGTATTGTTTTTGATGTTGTTGGTTACTGAATTGAGAATGCGGGCTAGGCATATAAACAGGGGAAATGCGCCCAAATTTCGTAGACAAATGCTAACTTAGATTGAATTCCTAAGTACCTATAGCTAATGTTTGGTATTTATTGACGTATTGTAGATCGTGAGAAGTCGAGACTAAAGTTCGAATTAGCTTAGGAAGCGTATTTATCCCTTCTTTCTTTTGGCATGTCCTAGTGGTAAGTAGGCTATGATACGAGCCTCGGGGTAATTCCCTTCTTAAGATCCGAGCTTGTATACGATTCTTATTCGCTTCTTAAAGCTGACTCTCTGAATGTAGTCGAACTAAGGTTCTTATGTTTTTATATGATTGGATTTCAAATGTTGCATAAAGAATTTTGTTCTTAAAAAATTCCGTAACTACGAACAACCGTAACTTTCATAGACGAGATCGGATCGCTTCGAAACGTTCGTAGGAGATCCCATAATGAATAATATCTCCAACTTTCGTAGGCGGGCTCGGATTGGTTTGATACTTGTCCGTGGGCCCCCGAGACTCTTCTATGTTTGGTTCTAACGACTTTCTGGAAGAACTTAATGTGACCATCGTCTTGACCCTCGAGTGTGGATTATTTTCTTATCTATTGAGTCTATAATAATGATTTTTCTTATGCATATTGTTACTCACGACTCTGCTCGTGCATATGGTTATTACATTCTTTCGCCGAGTCCCGGGCCGGTTATGTTATCGTGCGCACTATGTTATATTCCGGAGTATGATGTGTTCCGGTTCGCCGAGCCCCTCGCTAGAGGGCCGGGTACCGTGTATATTCTGGTGTTATGATGTGTTATGGCGTTATGATGTGTTATGTGATATGTCGGGTTACGGAGATTTGAAACCTTCCGGAGTATGATGTGTTATGGCGCCAATGACGGGCGGGCGACCATATTCCCTGAGCCCCCATGCATGATTTGTGTTTTGATAAGTAAGCATTTTGGTACTCTGGATTTTGCATTTATTTTCTGTACTTCTTGTTCCAATTATGATCCTGTTTATTATATTTCATGCTTTGCATACTCAGTACACATTTCGTACTGACCCCATTTCTTCGGGGGCTGCGTTTCATGCCCGCAGGTACAGATACTCGCTTTGGTGATCCGCCAGCTTAGGATTTCTACTTAGAGCTATTTTGGAGCTCTCCCTTGTTCCGGAGCCTATGTTTTGGTACAGATTCTTCCGATGCATATGTACATGTCTATTCATGGGTACGGCGGGGCCCTGTCCCGTCATATGGTTTTGTTGTTACTCGTAGAGGTCTGTAGACATATGTGTGGGTTGTGGGTAGTCTCTGTTCAGTTACGTCTGTGTGATTTGTGATTCGGACGTCCCCCTGTATTATGATAGCCTTACCGGCTTATGTGCGATATCGTCTGCTGAAAGTTGTAATTGTGATCTGTATATATATTTGTGACAGATTTGGGGCGACGTTTCACTTTTCTGTATGTATACGATCTGGCTATGCCAGCTATGATCTGATGTCTGACTTTTGTATATGTATAATCTATTTGTACGCAGATTATGGTTAACAGGTGCGTATGGGTGCCCAGCTCGGGCACTAGTCACGACCTACGGGGTTGGGTCGTGACAGGAGGCTCAAGTACTAGAGCCTCGGGAGCCGGGCGGTGGAGCGCTCGAACCCGGAGCACCTTCTCTAAGTTCCTCTGGAGGTGGCGGTATAGCAGAGCTTGCCGACTGGAGCTCAACCTCAGGCATAGACTGGGCATGGGCCCTAGTAACTCTCCTCAGGCATAGACTGGGCACGGGCCCTAGTAACTCTCCGGGTCTGAATAGTATCTCCTGCTACCGATTTGCCCTTCTGGGCAGCTGTCGCTTTCTTTGGACTTATAGCTGTAAACACAATAATTCGTTAGGGAGGGATTATCCTGATAATATAGCTCTATCGCACGATCTAGAGTAAGAAGGAAAAGTGACATCCTAAATGTCCTGTAGCTTCCTGTTTATAGATGAGGTGCACAACACACCGATAAACAAGACCCCTCGCTAGACACGTACGTAGACACTGCGAGGATGAACGCTCGATACCACTTTTGTCACGACCCAACCCATACGAGCCGTGACTAGTGCCCGAGCTGGACACTCGTATACGAACCTGTCAGATATAGTCAGATTGAAACTAAGGCAATATGGAAATTTGCAAAAGCAAGCTATAGACTCATAACGCCATATATCACAATGAACCTGTCTCCTGAGGGGTCACAACTAACCAAAGCATAACACAATATGCAAGCCGACAAGGCTGCCACTATATACGTGAATATCCAAAACAAACCATATCGACACAGCTGACCAAAACCTATATACAACCCATACATGTCTACAGACCTCTAAGAGTATAAAAGTGAAATATGACGGGACAGGGCCCCGCTGTACCCTTGGATATGCATAAGTCTACATCAAAAGATCTGTACCAAAATAATCTAGGCTCTAGAACAATGGAGCTCTCCAAACAGCTGAGCAGAAGTCCTAGGCTGGAGGATTACCAAACCGAGTGTCTGTACCTGCGGGCATGAAATGCAGCCCCCCGAAGAAAGGGGGTCAGTACGAGATATGTACTGAGTATATAAAGTATGAAATACAATAAAAAAGATCATGACTGAATAAAAGATTACAGGAGGCAAGTATGATAACCAAAGATACCAATGCACCTGTGCCTTACGAAATGAGAATCATGCATATCTATATCATATACCATACCCGGCCCATTATGGGACTCGGTGAATAAAGTCATCATATACCATACCCGGCCCATTATGGGACTCGGTGCCATAATCATATATATATATATATATATATATATATATATATATATATATATATATACCGTACCCGCCCAGTGAGGGACTCGGTGAACAATGCAGTGAAACTGTGCACGAAAACATACCCGGCTCAGGGCTCGGTGAATGATATATTAACGACATGCACGAGCAGAATATCATGAGCAACCGTATGCAAACTAAATCATCATCTGAGACTCAATAGAATAATTAGAACGAACTAACACTTGAGAACCAAAGACAACAGTCATGTCACTATGGATTATATCAAAATAGGATTCCAGGAATCATATACACGTATCAGGACATAATGAAATAGCTTCTGGAAATCAAGAACATTAGCCATTATAGTATCTCTAAGAATAGGAGCTTCTTTGGAATTTATACGTTCGTCGTCTATTTGTCTCATATAGACCATGCCAAAAAGAAAGAAGGGATAGCTTTACATACCTTTGACGCTTAATCCGTGACTCGATATGTATACGCTGCCCGAAGTACCTCAACCTATATTAAGACGTTAAGAACTATGGTTAAGCTACGGAAAGGCTTAAAACGTATTTCGAGATTAGTAGCTTATTTCTAGAAAATTGAGCGACATTTCCCCTATATTGTTCACTTCCCTCACATTCAGCCAACTATAAAAACAACCAAAATAACATCAACAATAACACGTCCAAGCTACCACATCAAGAACTAGCCAAAACAAAGTCCAAGAACACCTCGAAACAGCCTGCACCGCATGCACAACACTCTAAATCAGTCCACACGTTGCACATTCAACAATAATCAACATAACGACCACGACATACTCAAGTTATTCCTAATGATCTACAGCCACAACACATCATCAAAATGACCTTACAATAACATGCTCCAAACAGCCCATCACTACAACAACACAATACATAATCATAACCACACTTAGTCCTTCAACTCAACAAGAACAATCCCTAATTACGATATAACAATGCCCAACAACCTCATAAACATCTAATCCAATTCACGTCCCAACAATTTCATATAAACAACTACAACTTTAAATATCAAGATTCCTTCACTTTTAACACATAATCAATGACAATAATAACAACAACACCAATCAAACTTAATCCACCATTATTAAATTAAAACAACTCCAATACGGCCAAACAGAACCTTAACGTTATCACATACAATTCCTTGCATCCAATTTCGCTTAATACGAGTTAGTTGTCACGACCCAACCCCGTAGGCCGTGACTAGGGCCCGAGCTGGACACTCGTACACACCCATTAACCAGAATCAACATACAAATAGCTTATACATATACAAAGGTCAGACGTCATCTCCAAAATGTCGCATATACAAATGTATATCACAGAAGCCAGCAAGGCTGTCATAAGGCACAACATCTCAAAACATATATGTACGCGAGCCGATAAGGTCCGCTACGGCGAGAATGAGGACCGCCCAAAACATAAATCAAACAAACACAACCGAACGGTAACTAACCACAACCCACATGTATGTCTACAGACCTCTAAGAGTAACAACAGAATTATATGACGGGACAGGGCCCCGCCGTACCCCTGAATGGACATATGCATATACAACGGAAGAGTCTGTACCAAAATATAGGCTCCGGAACAAAGGAGCACTCTATCACGACCCAACCCCGTAGGCCGTGACTAGTGCTCGAGTACCGGCACCCAAACACAATCACTAATCCGAATCACGTACAGATATCTTATACAGACACAAATATCAAACGCTGTCTCAGATTATTTCAAACTATCTCAAACAAATCTCAAACACAACCGTACATATATCAAAAGCCGGCAAGGCTATCAAATGGCGCAACGGCCCAAAACATGTACAAATGCAAGCCGACGAGGCTGCCACGGCGAATGGGATCGCCTAGAACTAATAATATACAAACACAACTGTACAGAATGGGCATAACCCACATACATGTCCACAGACCTCTAAACAGACAAACAAAATCATATGACGGGACAGGGCCCCGCCGTACCCCTGAACAAATATATACAAATGCAAAATGCGAACGAATATATACCAAAATGTAGGCTCCTAATAAGAGGAGCACTCCAAACAACGAGAAGAGGGTGTCCTAAACGGTGGATCACCAAACCGGCGTACGTACTGCGGGCATGAAACGCGACCCCCGAGAAAAGGGGGTCAGTACGAAATATGTACTGAGTATGCAAAGCAGAAGATATAGTATACAAATCTGAATCATACTCGAACAGAAGTACAGAAAGTAAAATGCGTTTCCAACATATCAAAATGTTTACTTTCAAAAAATACAAGTCATGCATAAGGCTCAGAAAATATGGCCGCCCGCCCGTCGATGGCGCCATAACACAGCATAACACCAGAAGGTTTCAAATCTCCGTGTCCCCGTCACATATCATACACAGCGTAATGCCATACACAGCATAACACCAAATATAAGCGGAACCCGGCCCTCGAGTGAGAGGCTCGGTGAACCATAAACACAGCATAACACCGGAGTATATCATAGTGCGCACGATAACAGAACCGGCCCGGGACTCGGCGAAAGATATAACAGAATGCACGAACGGAGTCGTGCGTAACCATATGCATAAAATCATTATCATAGACTCAAATGATAAGTAAGATGACCATACTTAGAAATCAGAATAATAACCAAATCAAATTCTTCCAAAAGTCGTCAGGATTACTAAAAGAAGAGTCGCGGGACCCACGAACGGGTGTCGACCCGAGTCGGGCCCGCCTATGAAAAAACATACTCATCATACACCATACAATCACCTACGAGCATATCGAGGCAATCCGAGCCTTTCTGTGAAAGATACGGGCGTTCGTAGTTACGGAACTCTTTAAAAGCCAAACTTTTTATGCAAAAGTTGAAAGTCAAATATTTCAAAGACATAAAGGCCAATATTTCATCATATCAACATACGAATTCCAAGAAACGAATAAGAGTCATAAACATGCTCGGATTGCGAGAATCAAATTTTCTCGAGGCTCGTGTCATAGCCTACTTGTAACTAAGGCATGCCAAAAGAAGAAAGGATTGAGCTTTACATACCTCAAACGCTCTCCAAGCTACTCCAAACTCAAGCTAATGTCAACCTACGTCTCGGGCTGCCCAAGTTCTACAAAACGTCATAATATGCCAAACATTAGCCATGGACGTTTAGGCATTTAATTCCAAATTAGCACTTAATTCTACGGAGAATTTTGGGCGCATTTCCCCTGTAAATAGGCCAACCCCGAGAATTTAACTCGGCCAAATCAACAACAACAACAACAACAACAACCAACCTAGCAACATTAATAATCAATCCGAAAGGCAATACAAAATTAATAACTCTCTTTTCCATCATTCAACAACTTTCAATATATTCAATTTAACGGCTTACCTTCAAGCCAACATCAACGCTTATACATTCGAATACTAACCCGAACCCATACCAACAATATTCAAAGACATTCCAAGCAATTCATACAACATTTCAAACATCCCAAATAATACTCCCACTCACCCGAAAACTGCCCAAACCCGAGAGCCTCAACTATAACATATTCCTCATTTCCAAATCATGATTTGCACCAACAATTCACATTCTAACAATGTCATTCTCATAATTATACAAGTTACATCAAATGTACAATAGCCTCCAAATCAGTCCGCAACAATTACAACATCAATTTGAGTCATCAAACTCTCATTCTCATCATGGAATTCATAACGACAACAACTAAAACATTAAGCGATATTAACTCATTCTTTGTCACACATGGGAGGTTACATTCGGCCAACATACCAACATGCACATATTGATAATTCTCATTCATTTCTTTACACTACAACAATTAACATACTACATAGAACTTAACTCATCACTTAATCACAACATATACATCACACGGCCAAACCCCATATACACGGCCTCAATTCCAACTTACTCTATTTCATGATATTCATCCATTTTAACATACTACAACATGCATACAACCTTTATAACATATAAAACATGACCAATCCTTACCTTTCTTCTTCAACTCCACAATTTGCCTAGGGTTTGCAATTGACACAACGAATGGTTGGATGCCCCGAACAACACTTTCACGTTACTTAGGGACCTCAAATTAGTGGGTTTGCATCAACAAAATAATTTTGGAATGGCTTGAATTGGAGTTGGTTTTTCTCCCTCTTTGGCCGAAAGGTTCTATTGTTGTTCTTCAACTTTCTTGATTTTTTTCTAAGTGTTGTAATGTGAAAAAGATGACTACTTGATCATCTTTTGTGCTTATATGAGTAGTGTACAAGTGTCCTTGGCCCACACATATGTTGGACCAATTAAAATTGTCCACAAATTGTGTGGGCCAACCACCACACCACACGGCCATAGCAAGAAAAAAATGCATGATTTGCAACTTTCAAAAATTCCAATTTTGGTCCCAAATTTTCCTAATTGTTCCATGCCAACAAATTCATGCACAACTTATGACTCAAAATAAAATCGAAGGTCCAGAAGTCTCGACTTTGTATCCCGGAATGGTTTTGGCCCTAACTTATCATAGTTAAACCGAATTGTCCCGATGTACAAAATACGGGACATAACACACTCCAAGATAGCAGAGTAGATGTCCTAAGCTGGCGGATCACCAATGTGGGCGTCTGTACCTGCGGGCATGAAACGCAGCCCCCGAAGAAAGGGGGTCAGTACGAAATATGTACTGAGTATGCAAAGCATGAAATACAGTAAACAGGATCATAATCGGAACAAGAAGTACGTAAAAATAAGTACAATATCCAGAATGCCAAAATATTTACTTTTAAAACACAAATCATGCATGGGGCTCAGGGAACATGGTCGCCACCCCGTCATTTGGTGCCATAACACATCATACTCCAGAAGATTTCATATCTCCATAACCCGGCATATCTCCATAACACATCATAACGCCATAACACATCATAACACCATAATATAAACGGTACCCGACCCTCTAGCGAGGGACTCGGTGAACCATAACACATCATACTCCAGAATATAGCATAGTGCGCACGACGACATAACCGGCCCGGGACTCGGCGAAAGATGTAACCACAGTATGCACGAGCAGAGTCGTGAGTAACCATATGCATAAAAATTAACATTACAGACTCAATAGATAAGTAAGTAATCGACGCTCGAGGGTTAAGACGATAGTCATGCTAAGTCCTTTCTAATGTCGTTAGAACCAAACAAAGGAAAGTCTCGGGGACCACGGACAAGTATCAAACCAATCCGAGCCCGCCTATGAAAGTTAGGGACCTTATACGCTATAGAATCCTCTACGAACGTATCGAAGCGATCCGAGCCCGTCTATGAAAGTTAGGGACCTTATTCAACATAGGATCTTTTAGGAACAAAAACTCTTTATGCAACATTTGAAATCCAATCATACAAAAGACATAAGGACCATAGTTCGACTACATCAAGAACGCTAACATCAAGAAGTGAATAAGAATCGTAAACATGCTCGGATCTTATGAATAGAGTTACCCCGAGGCTCGTATCATGGCCTACTTACAACTAAGACATGCCAAAAGAAAGAAAGGTTAGGCTTTACATACCTTGAACTCTATCTAAATGTCCAACGTCTACTTCTCGAGCTCGTAGGTCTAAAATTAAGATAACATAGGCCACAGTTAGATTATCCATATCACTTGCTAACCAATCCAAGTACGAATGAAACTTGACAAAATTTGGGCAGATTTCCCCGCAAACTTAATAATCCTCGAAATTCCAATTTAACCAAACATCAATCAAAATACCAACAACAATAATACCAAAAATTTCATATCAAACTAGAATTAAATCCATCCTTAAATTACTTCCAAAATAGCCCACAAAACAGTTCATAACAACCACCAAATAGTACCCAAAATATCATTGCAAAACAACCACAAATATCATACCAAACAGTTCCAAAATATCGTCACAAACTAGCCACGAAAATTACATAAACCAGCCCCAAAATATTGTCACAAAACAGCCACGAAAATCATGTAAAACAACCCCGAATATCGGCACAAAACAGCCCGGTATACGCTTTGTATACAATATCTTTATACACTTTATTCTCCCAAATTCAAGAACAACAACTTATCAACAACATCAATAACAATATCAACAATTATTATGCATCATAACTTAGCTAATTCCATCTATTTAATCCACCTAAAACAGCCCCTTAATCCATAATTCAACAACATCAACACAACAAACTATAACTCTATTCTTGCAAATATTCCTTAATCAAGGTCGGTAAAGAGAGAGATTTGATGATTCATACCTTATTTTTATGAAGGTAGCCAAATCTTCATCATCCACTTATCTTCAAAATCACTTCAACACAAAACAAAATTATAATCGCGCCTACGCGTCGCCCGGACCTCGGTTAGCATTTGGTTACTTGAAATTTTGTGCAAAATCCGCAATTCCATGTGAGAATAAGAGCTCTTTTGGAGGCCGAAGTTTCTGAAAATTTTGGGACATTTTTTGTGCTGAAAAATGAGGTTTTTGTCCCTTAAAAAACTGCCAAAGTCGGTTTCACTGTAGCTACAGTACTGTAGCGGTACTGTAGCAGTACTGTAGCGGTACTGCAGAAATGCTGTTTCTGCGTCGACAGTTCAGTTTGTAACGTCTATAATTCTCTACTCCGATGTCCTATCAATGAACGGTTTGTTTCATTACAAACTAGACTCGACGAACTTCATTTTAGGCTTTTAAAACACCTTAAAACTCTACATATACTATGAGATATGCGCCTCCAAAGTTGACTAAAAATTCGCCCAAAGATTTCCCAAATTTTCGTCGAACTTATTTTCTTCAATTTAGTCGATCTCGAAATATTCCGAAACTCTCCATACATGATATTTGTCATTCATTATACTAATAATGGCCATGTTCTCGTGTTTCAAACTACTCTTTCCCGATTACGACTTACGAGGTCGTAATTCACCCTTTTTCTTCGTTGTTATGTACTTTCCATGGTTTGTGCCTTTCAAAACATCATGGGACGTCTCCGACACTCCATTACTACGATGAGGTACATGTCATACTTCTGCTCTGAAAACGCGGGGTATAACATTAGTCCTCTCAACTATAACATCATTTAACTCCAATTACATTATAAGAAGAAGAAATCTGACCTTAAATTAGTTAGGACAGATCCTACAATCACTTGCACCAATAGCACCACTTCTTCTTCCTCAATTTAAATCCTAACGTTGCTGCCTCCTTGAACGTTTAGACCATCTTAGGGAATTAAAGTTCTCTTCCTTTTAAAATATTGAACTTGGCCGTGAGCTCAAGGTGCTGCCATGGCTGTTTGTAATGAAAGCTTCAAATGAATTTGTGAAGATGAATTATGTGATTAATGAGTCATCAACTAATATATATATATGTAGCCAGCCACATTGACACGTGCCCCACTTGGGCATGTCATTAATCCTAATCAGCCACGTTTTTTGTGGGGCCCACTTAGTGGTCTAATTAGGTTAATTAATTTCCCTAATCTTCACTAATGTTTCTACACTAATTGTAATTATTTAGCAAACCGTGCAATAATAAAATTGGGATTAAAAAGTCCTTGTCTCATATCCCAAAAATAATCTTGTCCTTGAACTTATGTCGATTAACTTACGTATAATTCAACGTACAAAAATACGGAATATAACATTCATCAGCGGTGTCTCAGAAGTGCTCCATTTGCTTCAGAGCTGCAGTCTAATGGTATTACTCTTTTGTGTATATACTCGGATATGGCGGAGTCCTTTCCCATCCTTATGAATTTTGTATTCTATATAGAGGCCCGTAGACAGATTGTCACGACCCGGCGAGGGGCCATGACGGGTACCCGGAGCTAACTTCTGAGCACCACTCATTCTAATACTTATCAAACTTATCCTGCATACATTTATTGCCCTCACACATCAAATCATAAGGAAAACCATTTTTCAATTTCAAACATATCTGCCTTTATATACATAAGCCCTTCAGCTATCAAAATAATCTATATATACAATGAGGGAAACCATGAGACCATATCACCCACACATACGTATCTACGAGCCTCTACTAGAGTACTAGACATAAGGACGGGACAGGACCCCGCCGTGCCCAAATATGTACACAAAATAATAAATCAAATAGCACCTCCGGAATAATGGAGTGCTCTCGTAAATCAAGCCGGCTCCTATGAATCTGGGTTGCCTCCCTGTCTACCTGTGGGCATGAACACAGCGTCCAAAGAAAAGGATGTCAGTACGAACATTGTACTGAGTATGTAAGGCATAAGCAATAACGACATATCAATAAATAAGGAGACATCAGATGGATAACAACCTGTAACTTAAGAAGGAATAATGCATGCTAACTTACTTCATAAACATCATTATGTCATGTATGCATATATATATATATATATATATATATATATATATATATATATATATATATAAGCCCGACCATATAGTTACGGTGTGATAGTCATTAGCCCACGTCCGGGATAACCATCTCATGCCGCCCACTAGTGGTATCTGCCCATGCCATCTAGACATAGTGTATACGTTGCCCGCCTTAGTGGTGTCTGCCGGCCATATAGGCACGGTGTAATATCATGATCATGTACTCATCATAGTGCATGCTTAGAAACTCAAAGATAACTATACTTTATCGGGGTGACATAAGGTTGTGAACCCCCGATTCCATTATGGAGTTTCATAAGCATTCTGCCTCACCTTGAAGGAATTAGCATATAAGGTGATTGTAGCATAAAGAACGACATCAATTAATCATAGTTAGGATCATTAGCATGTAGAAGCATCATATCATGAACTTTAGAATCTTTAGACTTAAGCTCATCATCATCATTATCATACTCATAACGTATCTCTTATCTTTATCTCATATGAGGCTCTTCATGAACATAGACTCATAATATCCGGAATGTAAGAAGGTCATGGAGAATAAGGGAAAATCATGTCATAAGATTCATGCCTTAGAAAGGAAAGGACTAGCCTCACATACCTTTTCGTTTAACTACTCTATCACTTGAACGTCCCTCTCTAATATTCACGTTCTACCTTCAAGAGAGTTCATACTAACATTAGATAATCGATAACGTAAACACGCTTGAACTAAAGCTAGAGAAAATTAATCAGCATCTCCTTTGTTTATACAACTTTCTTCATATCATATATCAACTCCCAATCATCAATGATAACATTCATAATATCTTAATCAATAACTTTTGTCAAGTTCATCATTACCCAACTCCCACAACTCCCTCTCAAGGTCATCCATAATCATGATCATAACACAAAATTACATTCATCCTCATCTAATGTTTCTCCTATGTTCTTAACATCATTCATAACGTAATTATAATCACAACATATCAAGAATCGTGATTCATATTAATCTACTACTCAACAATGTTACTATTCTCATATTTATAATCCATTTCCTACTTCCTTCCATAATCCAAGTCTTTCAACCTCTCAATGCTTTAAACAACATGGAATGATCAAAAACTTACCTTTGATTGAGTAGGAATGAGTTTTGGATAGCAATACTCCACTTGAGGAAAACCCTAGTTCCACTTCCAAAGGGATTTCTTGCCTTGGATGAACTCTAGTGAGCTTCTTGTACTTGATTCACTTGAATTTATGATATGAACCTTTGATTCCCTTTGTATTCTTGAAAATGAAATGTGTAGAACCCTCTAGAAGTCTTGAGAGATATGGAGAAGTGGAAAGAATGGGAAAATAAGAGTGGGAGCATCATTTTATACTTGAACTTAACTCAGCCCGTTGGGACTTCCGCGGACACTTATACGGTCCGTATAAGTGGCCGTACTTCACCATCAGAGAAACAACTTTTCTGTTGGGTGTTATACGGACCCTTATACGGACCATACAAGCGGTCGTATAACCCCACTTCTCTGAAATTGTTTCTGTCGTTCGTTTGATCTCCAATCCTTAAGGAACCTTCTTGACACTTGTTTAACACTTCATTACCAATCTAAGGAGTGTTATAACTCTTCTTTAAGACATCATCAAGTTGACATTAACTCGATACTTTACACATCCTTCTTTAAGATACAACTTGCTCGACATTCTTTAACGAACTTTCTTCTCTTACTTCAAACGTCTTTGGAATCTCAACTAAAATCGTTAAATAACCTTTCTTACTTATAGAAACATCGTGTACTCCTTACCCTACATTAGCCTATTCACTAGGCAACGACATAAAATTTTTCGAGGTGTAACACAGATGTACATAGCTAGACGTTTCATATCATTGTATAACATTTTAGTAGCCTTGTCGACTGGTGAAGATGAGCATAATTGTTTAAGATTAAATAGAGATGTGCCGTTATATTGTGATAGAGGTCCGTACAAATTATGTTATCCATAAGCTCCC